>NW_024070197.1:44099944-44249883 GCF_014754425.2 Oryx dammah
TGAATTTTATATATATTATGCTGCACTTTTCTTTTTTTGCTTAAAAATTTTTGTCTTGAATGCCTTTTCACATCTGCACACAGAAGACTCCTTTGTTTTTTCCCACTGTATAATATTCCTATGTGGATGACCTATAAATTATTTATTCTACTTATGGAGCAAGACTGTCTTCAGTCTTTTCTATCACAGTGCTGAGGTGGATCATCTTGAAATAATTTTACACATTTGCAGTTATATTAGTAGGGGAAAATCCCAAAAGTGGCATTGTTGAGTCGAAAGGGTTTAAACCTTTGTAACTGATAGATACAAGAAAGTTTCTGATCTTCTCTTAGATCCAGTTTCCTCATCTATAAAGTAGGGATAATGATAAATGTGCCTCATAGAGTGGTTTGTATTCTATGATGTGGTGTGTGTCAAGCACTTGGCATTAAACAAATTTCACCATCAGTTATTACTACTGTTGGATAATGTAATATTATGTCTTGCAACACGCCAGTTATAGCACTTTAAATATTGACTATTAATGTTGTTATGAAATTCCATAGGTGCCAGCTTGGGGGTAGTACACATAGCAAGTCTTAACGAATTTACCTAATGAACAGATTGGAGTTCTTTTCAGTCAGCATATTTATTTATATATTCATTATGCTAATAATTTGCTTAAACATTTTTCCCTAAAATATGTTAAATACTTTCCCAATTATCCAAATTATGAAAAATTGAAAAAGTCTCTAATGGCAAGTTACTCTTACTCTATTAAAGCTGTATTTTGGTTAAAACAGTCCAGATTGAAGATTGTTCAAAGATGCCATACAGATACACCCCAATATGGTTTTGATGATTTGCATTGTCATTAGACTGGTCAGCAGATGTAAACTTAACCCTAAAGAAGATGAACATTTCAACTGGGAAAACATCCCAACTCAGAGAATTCAATTCCTCCAGTTATTAAGCTTTCCATAAAATAATTTGAAAATTGCTAAAATTTTTAACTGCACTCCTTGTATCTTTCCACATCTTATTAAAAAGTGTCTATTATATACCATCATTATTATATTTGCTCAAATATTAATGCTTGTCCCTATTCTATTCATTTGCAGAATAATTTTAGGATCTTCCCAGACCCACACACAAAAATGATAAACATACAGCCATAATTAGCATCTTGCAAAATTTTCAATTTGGAATCTTTATTTGAATGTGACACAAAGAAGTTATGTGGCATTTTGAAATAATATACTAGGCTAAGATTTAGGATGCTTCTTTAATATTCAGCTTTGATTATTGTTGTATTGGTAGGATATGATGACATCTCAGGAGACCCAAGGGCAAGAATTGCAGTCTTTTTTTCATGAGGTTCTGAAGATGAAATTTCTGAATTAGTAGCTCCATTTCTACAGGTTTGATGGTGTCTGTTCTCTCTTTTTCTTCCATGATTGGCTAGCTTTCCATAGGATGGGTTTTAACTAGATTATTTTGAAACAATTGCTACTCCAAAAGGGTATCTTCCTAACTACCTGCAGCTTCTTGTAGTTTCAGTGAAAGAACTCTCTAGGAACTTACAGTGCAAAGAATATCAGACTAGACAGTGGTCAGTGTTCCAGGATTATCTCCACCATGATCTTGCTACATTAATAAGAAAAAAAAGCATGTAACTACTTTGACCCTTAGTCTTATTTTTCCTGCCACATTGTAAGGATATTTTTTTCTGAAACCTGTCTCAGTGTTTTCTGAAACCTGCCTCTTCTCTCCATCACTATAACTGGAGCCTTAGACTTAACCTTGCACATTACAGTTGCAGCCAGGTTTCTCTCTGAAGAGCTAACTGCTGGAATGAATGCTGGAATGATATGGTCAATAGACAGAGAATGAAGATTCAAAGATGTTTGCATTTTTTTAGCTGGATAATAAGTTTCATTATGATACCATGAATAGAGATTTGTAATGCAGAAAGAAAGCAGTGGGTAGTGAGATAGATTCATTTTTCTGTATACAGAGGTCATAGTTGTTATGCAAAACCTAAATTGACTTGTCTAAGGCTTAGCAAGGAGATCTCCCCTACAGGTATAGATTATAAATCATCAGAGTGTAAGTGGTAGTGAATCCATGGGAGTGAATGAGATACCCAGGGAGACTATTTACTGAAAGACAATATCCAAGGCAAGTAATGTGATGGCTGTCTTGTACTATGTTCCTCCCTACAACAGAGTTTGGGATAGTGGGTTCCATACAGTTAATTTATTTCGGGAGGAGTTCTCAGGGAGCAGGAGCAAGGCACTATTAGAGGAGGAGGAAGGAGAAAAAGCAGAATACAGGGGGTCATTAGGCTGGTCACTCCTGGGCGCAAATGGGACTGGGTTGCTCATTCATTCTCAGAAGAATGCACCTTAGAGGGGAGGATTATCTTTCTACTATTTTTGTTATAATCTGCCTCTAAGTCTTGATTATTCCTCTTTTCACATTATCATCTTTGAAGGTCTGTGTCTGGATATCTCAATTCTAGCTCAGGGGTGATTGTAAGGATTTCAGGAACCATAGTCATCCTTGGGTGAGACTGTAGTAACTCATTTCCTGCTCGGCACCTGCACCAAGTGCTGCCAAGCTCCATATGCTGATAGTATTGCAGCATTGCCTCCAGAGACAGGCCAGCCACTGGGTACCTGCGTTGAGTTGCTAGATTTAGCAAATTAAAACACAGGCAGTATTTGGGACATACTCATACAAAAGAATTATTAGTTGCTTTTCTAAAATTCAAATTTAACTGAGCATCTGTATTTATCTTGCAGGTTTTTACCTTAGTAGTAGCTGCCCTGGGGCTTCCCAGATGATGCTAGTTGTAAAGAACCCGCCTGCCAGTGCAGGTTAAACGTAAGAGACTTGGGTTCGATCCCTGGGTCGGGAAGATCCCCTGTAAGAAGGCATAGCAACTCACTCCAGTACTTGTACCTGGAGAATCCCATGGACAGAAGATCCTGGCGGGCTACAGCGCGTAGGGTCACCAAGAGTCAGACACGACTGAAGTGACTGTAGCACACACGCACAGTAACTGCCCTCTCAGATCAGCACATACCTTGTTATTCCTGTCTCATTACTGATAGGAAAACAGAGTGGCTGTTTGGTTGCAGGAACATTGCAACTAAGCGATGAATATCCTATGTGCAACAGACTGAACACTTGAATCCCCCCTAGATTCATATGTTGCCACCTCCTCCTCAGAGTGATGGTATTTGGAAATGGGATCTTTGGGAGGTATAGGTAATGAGGGCAGAGTCCTCACGAATGGGATTAGTACGCTCATGATAGGACCAGACCTAGAGTGGTCCCTGAGCCTTCTGCCATTTGAGGACACGGCGAGAAGACAGCCATCCATGGGTCAGTAAGAGTAAGCTGGCTTCATCAGGCTCTGAATCAGCCAGCTCCTTGATCTCAGACTTTTCAAAAACCTCTAGAACTTTAAGAAATAAGTTTCTGTTGTTTGTAAGCCACCCAGTCTGTGGTCTCTTGTTATAGAAGGCTGAACAGACTAAGACATCTACGCCTTTGGATGTGAGAAGCATGGCATGGTTTCTTATTCTCTCAGGTGAATGTGGTTTCAGCACAGGCAGCACAGGCCAGACGAATCTGTGACACCAAGAGATTCTGAGCACTCTGTGGTCTGGTGTGGTTTCTCCTTTAGCTTGATTATATTTTGCTTGGGTTGATGATGTAAGCTACACTGGGCATGTCCTGCCCTTCATCAGCCTCATATCCATAATGCAGTGAATCATATCTCACCCAAGATTAGGTTCGTAAATCAGTGCAGTATCACACCTAATAGGATGGGCATAATGTTGGAAAAGGCAGAAAATACCTAGTGTTATGAAGGATGTGAAGATATTGGAAATCTTGGGCATTGCTGATGGGAAAGTAAAATGGTTTAGCACTTGTGGAAAAAAGTATGGCAGTTCCTCAAAAAATTAAGCAGAATTATCGTAAGGTCTAATAGTTCCATTTCTGGGTATACGCCTTAAGGAATTGAAAACAGGGGCTCAAACAGATACTTGTACACCATCATTTACAGCAGAATTATTCCCAATAGTCAAAAAGATAGAAAAAGCTCATATATCCATTGATAGACAAATGTGATATATACATATATACAGTGATATACAAAATGGAATATTATTCAGCCTTTAAAAAAGGATGGGATTCTGTCACATGTTATGACATGGATGATCCTTGAGGACATTATGCTAAGGGAAATAATTCAGACCTAAAAGCACAAATATTGTGTAAGTCCACTTACATGAGATACGTAAAATACTGAAATTCATAGAGACAGAACGTAGAATGATGATTGCCAGGGCCTGGAAGAGGGATCTGGGGTGGCAGAAAGAATAGGGAGTTAGTGTTTAATGTGAGCAAGAGGTTCACTTCAGGAAGATCAAAATATTCTGGAGATGGATGGTAGTGCAAAAGTACTTAATGTCACTGAACTGTCCACCTGAAATGATGAAGATGGTAAATGTTACATTATCTATAGTCTACAATGTTAAAAGAAGATGGTGCATGAGGTGAAAATTGGTCAGACTCAAAATTATTAAAGAAAAACTGCTTAAAGTCAAAATGCTTTGATCTACCCAGCATTATTTACTTTTTTAGATACTATAACAATCTAATTTTATTTTGCTTATTTTATTATTTATTTGGCCAAGCTATGTAGCATGTGGGATCTTAGTTCCCTGACCAGGGATCAAACCTGCATTGGAAGTATAGCATGTTAACCACTGGCCCAACAGGGAAGACCTCCAACATTGTTTTTTTTAAATCCTGTAAAAGGGTCTCACTGTAGATTTCCAGGGCATCTATTTTTCCTCCAGTGTTGTACCAGGCTGTTGAGCACCAGATGAGGTAACTGACGATGTTGTACCCAAAATGATTATCTTTAAACATCAGAATCCCAGACAACATGGCAAGATGCTCACACTGTGAGAGATTCACAGGGATTGAGACTCGTTGTGGGAAGGAGAGGGCTTTTTCTTTCATTTCATATTCAATGCAGGCAACATTCTTTGAGTATAATGCTGGGCTGAATGATGGGAGTACTGAGATGTTTTCTTATTCTCTCTTTCCCTTTCTTGGATATGTATAGTTGAATTCATGCAAGCACAATGAATATTTGGTGCAGCTCTACTGGAATAACTACTATTTCTCAAAATTTTACTGTGTGCCAGGCATTGTTCTGGGTTGCCCAGATGGCTCAGTCATGAAGAATCCAACTGCCAATGCAGGAGATGCAGGTTCGATCCCTGGGCTGGGAAAATCCTCTGAAGAAGGAAATGGCAACCCACTCCAGTATTCTCGCCTGGACAGAGGAGCTTGCCGGGCTGCTGTTCATGGGGTCGCAAAAAGGATCAAACATGACTTAGTGACTAAACAACAACAACAAGGCATTGTTCTAAATGCTTTACTCAGATTATTTCATTTATTTTTACAGTCAGTTCATGGGAAAGTCATTTTGCCAAGTCTGCTGCAGCCTCTGTAGGGATACAGAGTATTAACCTCATGCCCAACCCCTAACTGTGAGAGATCGGACCACTGACCAGGTTACCTCTGCTAGTAACTTAACTAGTAAATTAACTAGTGGGAGGGTCTGGTGCAGTAGATTCAGAGCTAGTGGCTGGTAGCCAGGTTGGGTCATTTATAAGTAGAAGATGATGGGTGAGAAAGAGGAGACCAAGAAACAGAGGTGAGAGAGACCAAGATGAGAGATGGAAGGAGATGCTTCTATTACTGAGAATTTTCGAATACCCATGAAATGTGACTGCATGTAGAACCTTTGTGTTCCAAGTGGTTACCTTGCCTATGTTTCACTTCTCTTTTATTTGAGGTGGCTCGAGAGGGTTTCTGTTCTCTTCAGCCTCTGTTAGAACCCAAGCCCACATCATTGGAGGGGCTTCCCAGGTGGCACAGTGGTAAAGAATCTGTCTGCCAATGCAGGAGATACAAGGAGCATGGCAAAGGGTCAGACATGACTGAGCGACTCAGTGCACATACGTGTGCACACACACACACCACATCATTGGAATTCTATTTGCATTCATAAATGGTTCGTATACATTATGAGGAGGAAGATAGCTTTGTCTGATGAGAATGGCCAAGAACGAGGGACCAGAGGATGTATTTTAGTTCCTGTACTACCATTAACTTGTGTGATCTTGAGCAAACTGTTCACCCCTTCTGGGCCACAGTTTTCTGATCTACTATGTAAAATAAAGACAACATTGCTTGCCATGACTATTTCATAGAAGGAGAATGCATAAAAGTAACATATGTTCAAAGCATTTTAAAAGGTTACAAAGCAGTATAGAAATGAATATAAATCTCTTCTGTCCTACTGATAGTTCTTTCCAACTTGGATTCTGGAATCAGATTGCATATACTGGGGACATACTGTATACTCTCTAATACCTGTTGATAATAATGCCCAAACTTCAAGGAGTTTATATTCTGGAACAGGGGTCAGCAAACTGTAGCCACAGACCAAATCTGACCTATCACCTCATTTGGCAAATAAAATTTTATTAGAATACAGCCATGCTCATTCCTTTATTCAGTTTTTACTTCTGTACTATAACAGCACTGTTAGTCATGATAGAGACCATTTGGCCTACAAAGCCTCAACTATTTACCATTTGTCCCTTTACAGAAAAGGTGTACCAGTCTCCATGAGCAGCGGACTACAAAGTTCTCAAGGGGTGCATCCGTACGTATTGGGATATAATGTATGTTAGAACTTCTATATTTTACCTTATTTTTAAATTTTGACTTTTCTAAGTCTTAGGTTCCTCACCCCTAGAGTGAGGATATTAATCAAACCCACTTCATTGGGTTGTTATGAGGGTTGAAAGTGATGGTGCATGGAAAACGGTTCATACAACTTGAACCAGAATTCCTAACCACTACCCCGTGCTTCACTAGAGGGAAATAGATGAGCACTGGGAAGGTACAGAAAGGCTTGTTTTAAGAGGTGTGACTGGAGTTGTATCTTTGAAGAAAGGATGAGGACTGGAATGGTCATGGGGATGCTTGCCTCTCTCTCGGTAGCAGCAAGGCTGGGTAAGCTAACCTCTAACCTTCCTAGCAAGAGTCCTCCTACTGCCTTCCCCCCACATCTTCACCATGTTTTAAAAGTTGGGAGAGATTTTTTTTTTTTTTTTTTGCCTGCTAGTCATTCACTTGATCCAGAGAAGTAAGTGCCTCTGTAATTCCAATCTGTGCCTTCTATCGCTAAGATAAACTAGTAATGATTTGCCAATAAGATGCAATTACAGTGCCTGCTGAGGTCAATATTCAATCAGTGGTTCCATTCTGAGTGCTGCTTTGATCAGTTGGTCAAAAATTTCCTTTCTTTAGATGCTTTGTAAACCATGATTGATCGAGAGGTTTAGGGGTTTAAGCCTGGGATGTGATTTCATTTTTAATCCAACTTTTGAGCAGCACGTCACACTGGTTAAATGTGACATGGTCTCCCTTGGGAAGCTCTAGCCCGCCCAGACACTGGACTTGGCACTTCTTTGCATTACCCCTAACCATCTCCTCCCCTCCCCCAAATAACAATACAACTCTATAAAGTACCGTTAATGAAGTAGATTATTCTGAAGGTTTTGTGGGGAGACCAGGAAGTCACATTGCTTTCTCCATAGCAAAAACTTAATGCATATTTTTTTTAAAACATGACTCTCTCCAACATTTTTAATGTATGGATCTGTTTAATATACCTCAAACAATTTATTTCTTTTTAAATAATTTTATGTATTTATTTTTGGCTGTGCTGGGTCTTTGTTGCCTTGCATGGGCTTTCTCTAGTTGCAGAGAGCAGGGGCTACTCTTCCTTGAGGTGCGTTTATGGGCTTCTCATTGCAGTGGTTTCTCCTGTTGCAGAGCACAGGCTCTAGGCATGCATGTGGACTCAGTAATTGCAGCATGCAAGTGGTAGAGCGCAGGCTCAGTAGTTGTGGTGCATGGGCTTCGTTGCTCCCAGGCATGTGAAATCTTTCTAGATCAGGGATCAAACCCATGTCCCTTGCATTGGTAGGCAAATTCTTATCCTCTAAGCCACCAGGGAAGTCCAAGCAATTTATTTTTACTAAATACTCTGATTTTATTTGTTTATTTGACTATGTCAGGTCTTGGTTGCTACATGTGGGCTTAGTTGTCCCGTGGCATGTGGGGTCTTAGTTCCCTGACTAGGGATCGAACTTGTGTCCTCCTCGTTGGAAGGTGGATTCTTTCTTAACCACGGGACCATGAGCAAAGTCCCAAATGAGTATTTTTCATTAAACATTTTTGTCAGTTCTTTCCTTGTGTCTCCCTATCTGCTTGATTCCCTTTTCTCTCCTTTCTCCTCCCTCATATGGCCTCTTAGCCTTTCCTCTATCAACTACAACAATCTAGCTTTCCCCCTCACTTTGGAAATATAGCTTAAAATAACAAAGTCCCTCTAGATAACCAAACAAGGCGACTGATTGTTCCTCAAACACGCCCTTTGGGAGTATCAGCCCAGATCACAGAACTAGGAGACCCTTGGCTGATTTATAGAAGTAAAGTGGGACGTGGCTGAACATAAATCAAAATGAAGTTGAGAAATTTCATCCCAGAGGCCCACGATGATGATATTTGATTGGGCTTTGGTGTTCACCTGGGTCATATTCAAGGCTCCTCTCTCTCCCTTACTCTTTCTCACTCTGTCTAACTGAACTTATCTGCAAGTCTGATTTAAGCTTGGTTCAAAGGCTGAATTTTCATCTTGGTTTTGATAAGAATTCACATTTACTTAAGACAAAATCAAGGACTTCAAGTAGCTAGTGGCAGCTCTTCTGTGAAGTTAAGATTTTATTTTTTATGTTTAAAATGTAAATCTTTAATCCTTCTGGATTTTATTTTTCTAATGTGACAACATGCCTCAAATTTAAAATATATAGAGTTTTTGTCTCAGAAATCCCTGTTATGGTAACCTATCCTAATGAAATACTAGCTCTGGGACTTTTATGAACAAGGGCATTTGTCAAGGAAAAAACAAACAAACATAAGGCATGATGTCCATCAATAAGGGAAATATCAAATAAATCCTGGTATAATCATATTATGGAAAATTAAATGTTTCCCAAACTAGACAAGTTAAAGAGCTATTGATCCAAAGCACTGTCAATAATGAATTGTTATATGAGCAAAGCACCAAATGACAATAACAATCTCAAATCCCTTATATCAGCATTTACTTTTTAAAATGTAGAAAAGATATGACTAGAAAAACTAGACTCCCCTGGTGGCTCAGACGGTAAAGCATCTGCCTACAATGTGGGATTGAACTCCTGGGTCTGGAAGATCTCCTGGAGAAGGAAATGGCACCCCACTCCAGTATTCTTGCCTGGAAAATCCCATGGATAGAGGAGCCGGGTAGGCTACGGTTCATGGGGTCGCAAACAGTCGGACACGACTGAGCAACTTTATTCACTCTTCACTCAGAAAAACATCAGGTTGGGATATTTTACTTTTGTGGGAGATAAAGATAGGTAATATTTTCTTTACACAGATTTATGTTCTTTCTCTGGTTTCAGTGGTTGTGGTGAACACATGTCAATTTTATAATTTGGTAAAAGATTACATCTGACAAGAAAACATTTTAAAACATAAAACAAGTCAACAAACTAAAAATGTTCGTTCTCTCCTTGGGAAATTGGGGCCAATTTTTTTGGAGCCACACACATTAAAAAAAAAGCAATCTTATGTGATTATCTTACAATTTTCTTATGTGATTATCTCATAAGATATCTTATGTGATTTTCTTATAAGATTGCATAACGAGGAGTCTCATGTGACGTTTTGCCTATAGTCAATCTTTCTGATAGCTGGGACAGTTCAGGCAAAGGCGAGAGCCCCAGGACTGAATTGGTGACAGGAGGGATCCTAGAGCCAGTTATCTTGAATTCTGATGACTTAACTTTTATTTTTCCCTCAGTGGAGTCCCATGGGCACTCACTGCCCTGCTGACTCATCTACCACTTAACCCACTAGATGTTAAGATGATTTCAATCAAACAATATCACAACAAGTTTTTAACCTGCCCCTTTCTGTTGCCTTCTGATTTTGAGCTGTTGCTCTGCCTTTCCCAGAGAAAAAAGGATTAGACTTGGAGGACCAAGGTCCACGAGTTGAGCCTCCCTAGCACCATGTATGTGACCTTTGATAAATAACCACTAGGCTTAGATTTCTCCGCTGCACAATGGAGCTGCCTTTAGTGGCCCTCACACAGGATATCAGGAGCCTAAACAAATGGATAGTGGCTGTGAAAATCATTTTTTGTTTTCACAAATTCAAAACACGATGAAGTCTTCCTTTCTCCATGTCTCTAACTTCCAACAATCACTAATCTCTCCTTAATTTCTAAAATGTTGTTTTCAAAAAGTCATAAAATTGAAATCATACAGTGTGTAACTTTTGTGGATTGTTTTTTTCACTCATCATAGCTTCCTGCAGATTCATCGAAGTAGTTGTATGTATCAATAGTTCTTCCCTTTTTATTGCTAAGTATTAGTCCATGGTATGGATCTACCATATTGTCTTGAACTATTCACGTGTAGAAGGACATTTGGGCAGGTAAATAAAATGACTATGAATAAAAATACACGATGAAGTATCTCATTTCTCTACGATCACCTTCCTTTTGAAAAAAAAAAAAAAAGTTGCTTGCTTCCTTCCTGCGTGAGGGTCTCAGTGGGAAGTCAAGTTTGGCTCTTCCTGTCTCAGGTGCTTCTGTAGTAGATGGCTGAGTTCAGTACGATAGGTGTCAGGGAAAATTCAACAGATACTGAGAACACAGTTTTCAGTCAAATTGCTCTTTTTGCTTTTTGGGGGATACATGTCTCCCATGATTGGCAATCAACAAGACTGGTAAAAACAAAGCCACTACCTCATTAGCTCTGCATTTATTTATTTTTGTTGTTATCACTGGATGATAACAACAAAATAATCACTTTGAAGTTGTTTTATCTTAGATGCTCAATCTGTTGTTTTCTCTTTGTCTTGTTTTAGTTTGAACATTCTGGTTTATGCATTTACTGCCTCTTTAAAGATAGAGCAGAGGCGTTGCCTTAATAATAGGAATGGTCTATGTACCAAGTTGGGTACTTTTGAAAGCAAGTGTCCATTATAAGAGCATATTAATAGCCAGCACTAGTCCATTGTCTGCAGGTAACTGACAGCCTGCCCATGCTGTCTCACTGAATCCTCAAAGCTAGGGCTCAGAGGAAGTAACCCACTTGCTCACATTGCTAGTGAGTGACAGAGTCAGGACCTAACCCATTATCATTAGATGAGCAACCTAAATTATTTTAACACAGGGTTAAAGGAGGACTCACCTTGACTGAATTAATGATTGTAGCAAATAGACACAGGGGACAGCCAGCTTAACCAACTTCTGTTTCATATAACCCTGAGACTTTTTTCTGGGACTTCTCACATAAACTAACAGGTATTCCACCTGTCAGGCAGTCACACTTAGTCAGTCATGGAACTCTCTTGAAAGCCATTTCAGGGGAATGGGTTCTAAAATGTATGCCTCAGGAAAAGCTACCAGTGGCAGACTCTCCCTCCCATCTCAAACTCTAGAGACTCCGACTTAGCTCTTGTAAGACGTAGCATTTCAGTATTGCTCCTTGCCCGCCTCTGAGTGGACAAGCTATTAATTTTTGTTGTAGAGAAATGGGGATTGCCAAATGTTCTTTGGGCTTGTGATCTTGTGTTCTTTTGTCAGAAAGCGCTGAGGCTCATTGTTCTAGCCCCTCTTGTGTCCACGTTGTATTTTTCATGACAAAGCTTATTTATTGTCTTCCATCCAGATGATGTATTCTGTGTGTGGGCTTTTCTGTGGTTGCCATTCTGAAGAGGAGCAGAGCAGGATGGCTCTGCCAACAGCGTCCTTGAACGAGGGCGCTAGAAGTCATCAGCTCTGTCTCTTGTTAGCCTTACGTGTTTCACGTGGATTTTCCAGTGCCCATGCTAATTAAGGATAGAGGAGGGCCTGCTCACTGCTTATATATGACTTTTCTCCCCAGGGAAAAGAAAGAGCTGGGAGATGGCTCTCCGAATGTTTACCTAGCACAGAGATGTGATCTGTACTTATCTATCTTCCATTCAGTCTCCCTTCAGAGAGACATTATAGTTGAGCTCCAGTCTTCTAACTGCAAATATCCCCAGTGACAGCTTTGCAAGTGGTCTTAACAGCTTGTCAGGAAACTAATCAATGCAGCTTTTCACAAAGGAATCTACTTGATCAATATCATCAGGCACACCCAGACCTAACAACAGATCACATCAGTGTTTTCGTGAGCAATAGACATTACACGGAAAATAAATTATTGGTGATATTTCAACGAATATAAATAAATGCTTCTTACAAATAGCTCCTTCTCTGTGAGTTACAGTAATATACCAAAGTGATAGGAGAGATAGTGTGTAATTTCATTAGGCCCTTAAAAATACAGTTCCGATATTGGTTATTAGTTTAGGAGATGTAACTCTGGTTTGGAAGGGGGAAAAAAATGGTTTAAGTATTTGACATCCTAATTTTTCACACCATGTGTATTGTAAATGGTTGAAGGGAGGGGGTTATTTTGGTGTCTTAGCACCATGGGCTTGGTCATACAGCAGGCATGTGAGTGCATGTTTGCTGAGTCGATCATCATCCCTCTCCCTATCTAGGAATGAGTGCTAATATCAAGAGGTCATCCCTGTCACTTCTGCCTTCTGACTTTTTCCCTAAACTCCTCGGGGAAATTCCAGTTCTAAATGTTGTAAAATTTCCTGACAAATTGTCCAGAAGTGTGGACAGTAGGAGATGCTGAAATGCCTGAAGAGAAATCTACAGTACAGCCATAACTGCTGTAATACATCGGGACGCTGCTCAACTTCCTCTCCCTGGTGTTTTCTGTCTGTGTCACTTACTGCCTCATGACAATTGGGGCCATAACTTAGTGGCTTGAAATAGCTGCTCTTATTATGATTCTGTGGGTTAACCACTTTATGCTGGGCTCAGGGTTGGGCTCTTCTGCTGGTCTTGTCTGAGCTCACTCATGTCTTCAGTGATTTGGGGGCTCTTCTGGGCTGAATGGTCCAAGACAGCCTCACACCATATCAGGCAGTTAGTGCTGGTCATCAGCTGAGCCTCTCTCTCTTTTTTTTAGTTTTATTTTTTATTTTATTTTATTTTATTTTAGCCTCTCTCTCTAAGAAGGGTAGCCTTGACATCTTTGCATCATGGTTCTGCACTCCAAGAGGATGCAAGTGAAAGCAGCAAGCGCTCTGGGGAGTCACACAATATCACTCCCTTTATATATTGGTCAAAGGTAGGATTCAGGGTCAGCCCAGATTCAAAAGGAGGGGAAAAAGACTTCACGTGTTTATGGGAGGAGCAGCACAGTCATATTGCAAGGGGTCAGAGTAAAGGATGCAAAGGATTACTGAAGCCATTTTCATAAAAATATGTAAAAAACATTACCACAATTTAGCTCAATACCCTCTCTCCTACCCCATTACATCATCGAGGTTTCCTCTGCTCCAAAAGGCTACTGCAGGGGAAAGAGTGGAAAGCAAGAGGAAAATGAGTCTTTCTCAGGGTTTTATGTTCTAGAGCACTAAGCTTAGAGTGAGGGGGAAGCAAGCCATAGACAAAATGTAGGGAAGAAGCATCCTGAATCAATTCCTTCAGAGACTAGGTAGAATTTCACTGAGCTGGGCTTTGGGGTCAAGGGCAAGGAGGATGCAGCAGGGAGGATTCAAAGAACTACGGAAGGAACCTGAAACAGGCTTGCCTCAGTGGTTATGCCCCAGTGTCATGGGAGAAACAAAATAAATCCCACCAATTTGAGCATGTCTCAGAAGTAATGGCAGGGCCACTTAGCCTGAAGGAGCCATGGGTCAAGGGGAAAATGGAGACCTATGTGAAACAACAATGGCCAAAGGTGAGAAGGGAGGTGGTGTCTCAGAGGGTATCAGATCCAACAGAAGACTCAGAGTATCTTGCTATCAATACCATGAAACTCCCAACATCTAATCCCAGAACCTTACCTGGGGGAAGAGGAAGTTCAGTTCAGTTCAGTCACTCAGTTGTGTCCGACTCTTTGTGACCCCCATGGACTGCAGCACTCCAGGCCATCACTAACTCCAGGAGATTACTCAAACTCATGTCCATTGAGTTGGTGATGCCATCCAACCATCTCATCCTCTGTCGTCCCTTCTTCTCTCACCTTCAATATTCCCCAGCATCAGGGTCTTTTCAAATGAGTTAGCTCTTCACATCAGGTGGCCAAAGTATTGGAGTTTCAGCTTCAGCATCAGTCCTTTCAATGAACATTCAGGACTGATTTCCTTTAGGAGAGACTGGTTGGATCTCCTTGCAGTCCAAGGGACTCTCAAGAAATCTTCTCCAACACCACAGTTCAAAAGCATCAATTCTTCGGCACTCAGCTTTCTCCACAGTCCAACTCTCACATCCATATATGACCACTGGAAAAACCATAGTCTTGACTAGATGGACCTTTGTTGGCAAAGTAATGTCTCTGCTTTTGAATATGCTATCGAGGTTGGTCATAACTTTTCTTCCAAATAGTAAGCGTCTTTTAATTTTGTGGCTGCAATCACCATCTGCAGTGATTTTGGAGCCCCTAAAAATAAAGTCTGCCACTGTTTCCACTGTTTCTCCATCTATTTGCCATGAAGTGATGGGATTGGATGCCATGATCTTTGTTTTCTAAATGTTGAGCTTTAAGCCAACTTTTTCACTCTCCTCTTTCCCTTTCATCAAGAGGCTTTTTAGTTCTTCACTTTCTGCCATAAGGGTGGTGTCATCTGCATATCTGAGGTTATTGAGATTTCTCCCGGCAAACTTGATTCCAGCTTGTGCTTCTTCCAGTCCAGCGTTTCTCATGATGTACTCTGCATATAAGTTAAATAAGCAGGGTGACAATATACAGCCTTGATGTACTCTTTTTCCTATTTGGAACCAGTCTGTTGTTCCATGTCCAGTTCTAACTGTTGCTTCCTGACCTGCATACAGAATGTTTGAGATTACATTCCTACTATCTTAGTGGGGCAGGGACTTGGTATTTGCATATCTTGTTTAATTCCATTATCAGACCTCTTGAAGCTGTTATTTACTGGTCTTATTAAACACAAGGCCAGTGAAATTCTGGGTAAATAGCGCCAGGGAGGGCTCCTTTTCCTGGGGACCTTTCAGTCTTACAAGGACTGAGAATATAACATGTGTTTATTTTATTCCATTTAATTGAAAATGGACAATATTTTCCCAGAATCCAGACACACATTTGCCCTATATAAGATGATAAGGCACATAGTGTTCATCTTATGACATCTGATCCATCATTCCATGTTCAAAATGTTTTCTCCAAGCTCCCATTCTTACACTGAGTAAATATGTTTGAGCACCTCTTATGTGCCAGATGCTTGGAAGCCACAGTGGAGAGTCTTGGCCTCCATTTGGCAGAAACAAAATAAATCCCACAGTGTCAAGCATGTCTGAGAAGTAATAGAAAGGCCACCCAACAGGAAGGAGCCATGGGTCAGAGGGAAAATGAAGATCCATGGGAAAAAATTGGCTTCCTTGGTATCTCAGTGGTCAAGAACCCACCTGGTAATGCAGGAGACGCAGAAGATTCTGTTCAATCTCTGGGTCTGGAAGATCCCCTGGAGGAGGAAATGGCAACCCACTGCAGTATTCTTGCCTAGGAAATCCCATGAACAGTGGAATCTGGTGGGTTGCAAAGAATCCGGACACGGCTGAGCGACTGACACATATGAGAAACTGTAGTCAAAGATAAGAAGACAGGTGATGTCTCTTGTGAAAGTTGCTCAGTTGTGTCTGACTCTCTGCGACCCCACGGACTATATGCTCCGTGGAATTCTCCAGGCCAGAATACTGGAGTGGGTAGCCTTTCCCTTCTCCAGTGGATCTTCCCAAACCAGGGATTGAACCCGGGTCTCCCGCACTGCAGGCAGATTCTTTACCAGCTGAGCCAAGAGTGAAGCCTGAGAATACTGGAGTGGATAGCCTATCCCTTCTCCAGTAGACCTTTCCATCCCAGGAATCGAACGGGGGTCTCCCTCATTGCAGGCAGATATATCTTGGTCTTTGCCTTTTTGGAGTTTAGAAGGTTCAAGAAAGCCCCTCAGTGTAACCTTTATAGTTTCCATTAGAGGGAATAACAGCATAGTCCTAAATGGGTCCTAACAACTCCTGGGAGGGATGCACCAAAGAGGTATCCAAAGGGAGTTATCAGAACCAACTTAATGTTAACCTTCTGTAGGAGAAACCACATCAAACAGGCTCACTATTAACCAAAGTATTTCCTATATGTAACCAAGAAAGAAAATAATTAATTACCACCACTTACCATGGGTCAAACACTACGCAACAGAATTTACCCATGTCTCTTAATCTCCTCAACAAATCTGACTGTCCAATGTCTCCCAGTTCTGTGTTCCATCATCATGGGTCCACTGGGAAATTACCCTATGTAGTGAGCGTTATCTCCCTTTCATCTTAAACAAAGGACATTTTGACATTTCTGTTCATTTTCATTTAAAACCTTGTTATCTCCTAGGAGTGATAGGAGCTGATCTGATAGACTAAGGCAAGGTGACAGTGGGTAATTATGTTCCAGTGGTGAAAACAATTTGGTGTCCATACTTTGTAGGAATTTCAGCCCTGAGTACCATTAATAATAACGTAAGAACAGAAGCGGGAATACCACAGGAATTCAGTACTGATTCACTGGTAAAGTTTTTATGATCCATTGTTGAACCTCACTCCAAGCATGATGAAAACTCCTCCCTTTTTTCAGCTTTCAGCTGACTGAACCTAGCAGTCAGCTGGAGAGAAAGAATGTACTGATATCTGTGAATAAGCACCCAGCCCTCTCTCATTGATCACTTCTCCTCTGAGTGTCTCTTCAGAGAAATATATACAAAATTCTAGGGGCAAAAATCTTTTACCTGACAATAAACAATTTGTAGTTATATCCTAGAAAAGCCCAGTCATACTTAAAGATTGGTTAGATGTCAGATAGAGCTTGGAGGCCAACATGGAATTTCTCGGGGATGTAAAATAACTGTTGGATTTCAATTCAAGCAAAACAAATAGTTAAAAAAAAAAATTAAAAATCCATTAATCTGTTTGCTTGCCTTCAGAAAAGGATCCTTTGAAAGTTTACAATATTTTGATTTTTTCAAATAGTGAATCAAGATGAGAAGTCCTTGGAAATGCTGGTTTAAAGATTTTCCTGCCATTAACCTAGGGGTAGGCACCTGCAGGGGCTTCCCTGGTGGCTTAGTGGTAAAGAAACCGCTGCCTGCCAGTGCAGGAGACGCGGGTTCAATCACTAGGTTGGGAAGATCCCCTAGAGGAGGAAATGGCAACCCACTCCTGTATTCTTGCCAGGAAAATCCCATAGACAGAAGAGCCTGGCTGGCTACAGTCCGTGAAGTCACAAAAAAGTCAGACATGCCTGAGCACTCAGGCACCTGCAAGGAACTCTGTTTACTACTGAAGTTCTCTGGGCTTTTATTTCTGTTGGCATTGAATAGCTAAAATCAGTCAAGGGCTGACTCTGAGGTTGGCAATGAGAAAGCAATGCTTTGATGAGGTTTTAGTTTCTCCTGAAATATTCTTAAATACTTTACAAGGTCTCAACAACTGACTACTTATAAGACATTAAGTACCTTGAAAAACTGACAGGCAAAAATTGATAGAGTATGCTCCTGCCTGCACATTGTATGGAGGGATCTGTTCTGAAGGCCCTCAAGTCTGGGTCTGTTGACCAGATGGAAGGCTAGAGTCAGGGCTAATGCCAGCTGGCACAAGGCCCCAGACTGACACATGCGGGTGTGCTAATCCCAGCTGCACCTCTTTCCACCTGCTTGACCTGGGACAGATCACATACCCTGTCTGATCCAGTTTTCTCATCTGAAGAAATGAGAACAAGAATGGTTCTTACCTAACAGGTTTGTCGTGGGATAAAAAATGACTGCTATGGCAGTTCGCACTGTGTCATACACGCAGTAAGTGCCTAATAAGTGATATATATTACAGGGATACCCTGTGAGCTGCTGGGTTCCATTAAGTGGAGGCTGTGTCTATATAATCAGAGATTTTTATCCCTGTTGGGGAGGGGTTTTGTGGCTAGGAGCTCAGCAGGGGAAGGGAATGAACTTGGATGGGAAAAAATAACATCTCTGCTAACCTTTACCAGAGATCTTCAATCATGAATGTACATAACAAACCACAATAGTATTAATGACACCTGTAATTTTTTCACCAACAGAAATCCCTGGTATTTTCATGTTATATTACAGTTGTCATGGGGATCTTGAAATAGTGTTTATGCACAACAGTGCTTCAAAATTATAGTAGTTATTAGATTTTGTTTCTTGGCCTGCGCATGGGCAGGCTCACTCTGGTGAAGTGTGGAAAGATAAAGCAGTGGTCCTCTTGCATGTCTTGTCTGCACAAGACAAGGACATCCAGGAAGAGCTGGCTTCTGAGTCAGGACTGGCCTCCCCATCTCTTTTTATTTCCTTCCTCTGTCTGTGGCTATCGGCCTCTTCAGTTTCTAGGGGAAGACATGAAGTGAGAGCTCTCATTCAGTTTTCTATCTTGAGCAACATTGCCCAATCTAGCTTTGAACTCGACATGGAAGAATTGAAGCAGAGTCTATATCCCCAGCTAGCTACTGTTCCCTGTATTTACAGTGCTCTGATTGGAACTCCATAGCGAAAGAGAAGTAAATAGTCTTGTCTTCTACGACAACCCCCTATCAATATCCGTTAGGTAACCCCTCTAGGAAGATATTAACATTTAATGAGCACTTACTATGTCCCAAGGACTGCACTAAGTTCTTCACATGTATTATCCCATCTAATTCTCATAGTCACCTGAGCTATGGCTATCAATACCTTATTGTACAGATGAGAGAATCGAGCTTTAGGCAGTTTCAATAGCTTGCTCAAGGTTACCCAACGGGTGCATGGAAAAGTGGAATTCAAATGCAAGCTCCTCTGTAAGTTTGCTGTTGTTTCTACTTCCCTTAAAGCAAGTGGAGAAGGAAATGGCACCCCACTCCAGTACTCTTGCCTGGAAAATCCCATGGATGGAGGAGCCTGGTGTGCTACAGTTCATGGGGTCACAAAGAGTCGGACACAACTGAGTGACTTCACTCACTCACTCACTCAAGTAGAAAAAGCAGGTTTTACTCTCCTCTTTGGTTTCTTAATAAGAAATCGGATACTTTTATTATGAAATATGTGGGGAAGAAAACTCCCCTGCCTCTACAATAATGACATGGAAAAAATCTTTTTCTAGATGATTTTCCTTGAGTGAGAGCAAAGAAGCTTTTTTTTTTAAGCTAATTCTTTCTTCGCTTCAGTGATAATACTTGGAATTGCACTCTCAGATGGGGTTAAATTTTTTTTTTTTTTCCTGGTGGATGAATGTTGGCATAAGTCCTCTGCTGGAAACTATTCCTGGACACTATAAACTTTTTGCTAAAACCCTGTGGCTTCTCTTTTATTAGGACTTATTTTAGTAAGTGACCCCCATCATTTATCCAATTGGACAAGCCAGCAATTTGAGAGCCTCCCCTTCTCTCAGCACCCATTATAAGTCATTGCCAATGTCTCATCGGTTTTAACCTTCTAAAGAGATCTCAGATTTATACAGTACTTCCCATTACCACCATCACCACCACCATCACCACTGCAGAAAAACTATGATGGTCTTTTACTTGTGCAATGGATTCAAAACTGGTCTATACATTCTTATTCCCTTATGATTTGGCTTCTTTTCCATCTCTTCTCCATATGAAGTCAGTTTTGTTTGTTTCAGATCCTTCAGCGGTTTCCCTTTGCTCCCTAGGATGACATGAAATCTTTTCGACATGGGCTACAAAGCTCTTAACTATTTGACCACTAAATACCTCACTGTCTTGCCTCACACAAAGTTCCCTCTGACTCTCATCATCAGTTACAATGACCTTCTTTATCAGTCAGGATATGATAGGTTAAGCTACTATAACAAACATCCTCCATATCTTGGCATCCTAAAAATACAAAGACTAATTTACTCTGCGCTCAATGTGTATCAGCAGTGGTGGGGTTGGGGGGTACTGATTGGGAGAAAAAAGCATGGCAAATGACATACGGTCTCTTGAGGCTTCCGCCCAGGAGTGATACACAGGTGTATGCTCGAATTCCATTGGCAGGAGGAAATGGTGTGTCCATGCCCACCATCAGGGAGGCGAGGAAGCTCAATCCCAGTATATTCCCAGGATAACAGCTTGAATCAACATCAGGACATTCTTTCTTCCTCCTTCCATAGGCCTTGAACATACTCATCCCTCTGCTTGGAGCACCTGTTCCTCCATTTTTTGGAAGAATTCTTGTTTATCCTTTTATTCTTTTTAAAATTATTATTTAATTAATTTATGACTATGTTAGGTGTTCGGAGAAGGCAATGGCACCCCACTCCAGTACTCTTGCCTGGAGAATCCCATGGATGGAGGATCCTGGTAGGCTGCAGTCCATGGGGTCATAAAGAGTTGGACATGACTGAGCGACTTCACTTTCACTTTTCACTTTCATGCATTGGAGAAGGAAATGGCAACCCACTCCGGTGCTCTTGCCTGGAGAATCCCAGGGACGGAGGAGCCTAGTGGGCTGCCGTCTATGGGTCGCACAGAGTCGGACACGACTGACACGACTTAGCAGCAGCAGCAGCAGCATGTTAGGTGTTAGTTGCAGCATGTGGGATCTTTCATTGCAGTGCACACCGGCTCCTGCCTGGTTGTGGCATGCAGGCTCAATAGTTGCAGCACACAGGCTTAGTTAGTTGCCTTGTAGCATGTGGGATCCTAGTTCCCAGACCAGACATCCAACCCATGTCCCCTGCACTGGAAGGCAGAGTCTTAACCACTGGACCACCAGGGAAGTCCCCTATCCTTGAGTTTTAAGTTCAAACTTTGGGAAACCTTACTGACAGGTCAAATGCATTTGTTATAGTGTCTTGCAGCAACATAACTATGTATAAAGCTTGCCATAACTGTCATTTTATCTTTGTTTGAATGAGTGATGCTCTCCTTTTCAGAAGACTGTAAGCTCTATGCAGACAGTGCCTATGCTGATTTTTGCTCATCAGTGTTAGAACAAGAAAAAAACAATTTAATACATGTCACATATCAGGCATAGTTCTGAGTGCTTTTCATATTTACAGTAACTCTCTGAGGTAGGGTTATTGCCACATTTTATAGATAAGCAAATTGAGGGGCAGAAGAGTAAAGTAAATGTCCAAGTTCACATGGCTAGTTAAATGATGTGAAGCCAGAATTTAGACCTAAGCATTCTGCCACCAGAACCATTCTTAGCCACTACAATTTATAGTTTTGCACGAATAACACTATTTCATGGAGCCAAAAGAAATGCTAGGTAAATATTTCTTGAATGAGTTGATGAAGTGCTAAAATTGCATGGAGAACACTCAAAAAAGTAAAGGCTAACTCAGAGTGATCTTCCTGGAATGTCAAAATTGAGAGGTGCCCTAGAGATCACGCAGTTTAATCCTCTTCTTTTACAGACTGATAAGCCATAGCTCAGTCAAGGTTTATGTAGAGTCCACATTCCGGCTCCCTTGGCAGGAATGATGTGCACGTCTCCCAGAATACCACCTTCCTTACTTCATTGAGCAACAAGACAGAAAATGGCCCCAATGGAGATTTCTTCCAACAGACCTATGGAAACGTGTGTATGAGAAGAATCTGAGTTCAAGGAGTACTTCTACTCCTTGTACTCTTTTATCTTCCCTGCTCGGTTCTGAAATTAGACTCTCTAGGACGAAAAAGAATGCCAAAGGTAATGAAATCTCCACAGTTATACACATAGTTTAAAATAACAGTATGAGTCAGTGTTCAGAATAGAAATAGCAGCAAAAGCTGACATCCTGGGAACAAACGACTCAATTAACTGGTATGCTCTGCCACCCAGTTGAAATTCCCTTGATGATTTATAATCAGAGACTCATGAGAGTTAAACCCCAATGAGGCTGTGGCAAAAGTTATATCTAGTTACCAGGGGAGCAAGTTCATTGAAGTAGGTTGGGGGTGCTGCCTGGGAACCTTTGACTTCCTACCCCCTTGTTGAGTCTAAATGCTTTTTTTACCATCTCCCAGAAGTATGGTGTGACCCACGGACAGGGGAATGTGCCAACCACCTCCATAATTCTCTCTACTGGCATCCAGGTCCTTGGAATGCAGATTCAATTTCCTCAGCTCCCTGCAAAGGAAGAAGGATACAGATGTTCCTCGTTCCTCTGCGTCCACTGGGAATTGGTTCCAGGACCCCCTCATGGATACTAAAATCCATAGTTGCTCAGGAATCTCATGTGAAATGACATAGTATCTTCATATAACTTATGCACGTCTTCCTGTACACTTTGAATCATCTCTAGATTACTTATAATACCTAATATAATGTAGGGGGATTTCCTTGTAGTTTAGTCGGTAAAAGAATCTGCCTGCAATGCAGGAGACCTGGGTTCGATTTGGGTGTGAGAAAGATCCCCTGGAGAAGAAAATGGCAACCCACTCCAGTATTCTTGCCTGGAGAATCCGACAGACAGAGGAGCCTGGCGGGCTCCAAGTCCATGGGGTCGCAAGAGTCAGACATGACTTAGTGACTAAACAACAACAATACAATGTAAAGTGTTTTGCAATTCATTGTAAATGCAATGGGCATGAACTTGGGCAAACTTTTGGAGATGTTGAGGGATAGGGAGGCCTGGCATGCTGTAGTCCACGGGGTTACAAAGAATCAGACACGACTTAGCGGCTGAACAATAACGTAAGTGTTGTGTCAGTAGTTGATGGGTATGGGCAAATTCAAGTTATGCTCTTTGAAACTTTCTGAAACATTTTTTCTGAATATTTTTGATCTACTGTTGGTTGGGTCCAAAGATGTGGAATCTGAGGGACCAGTGGCGGGTCTGAGAGGGGAACCCAGGTGCTTGATGCCCACTCTAATATTTTTCCATGGCTTTCGTTTTCCAGTATGGTCCCCATCCTCCTGAATTTGAGTTGAACAGTGTGGCATCTGTTAAGCCACGTGGGAAGACCATTTGGCAAAATAACACCTAGAAATGTAGATTCATCCATAACTAGAGTTTGTTGGTAGGGACTGGGTTTCCTTCCAGCATACTGGGCAGGGAATAGGGGCTTCCCTGGTGACTCAGATGATAAAGAATCTGCTTGCAATGCAGGAGACGACTAATGCTGAGGACAGTACAGCCAGAGGATGTAGTGGTTTCTGCTTCAAGGGGGCTGTGTGGTGGGCTGGACTCCCAGCCACCCTTTGTCACCCCAGGGGAACTGTTCTTGCCAAAAACTTTTGATCTGTGAGGTAAGAGCTTTTTGACTTACTTGAATGCCTTGAATGCCATGAGCTAGACTGGAATACTTGGAATAAGGAGATTCATTTGGCAGGTGAACTCAGTGCGTGTGTGCTCAGTTGTGTCTGACTCTTTGTGACTCCATGGACTGGAGCCCACCAGGCTCCTCCGTCCATGGGATTCTTCAGGAAAGAATCCTGGAGTGGGGTGCCATTTTCTCTTCTAGGGACTATTCCCAACCCAGGGATGGAACACGTGTCTCCTGCATTGACAGGCAGATTCTTTACCACTAAGCCAGGTGGGAAGACCATTTGGCAAAAGTAACCTATATGCAGATCAGGAGGCAACAGTTAGAACTGGACATGGAACAACAGACTGGTTCCAAAGAGGAAAAGGAGTACATCAAGGCTGTATGTTGTCACCCTGCTTATTTAACTTCCATGCAGAGTTCTTCATGAGAAACGCTGGACTGGAAGAAACACAAGCTGGAATCAAGATTGCCGGGAGAAATATCAATAACCTCAGATATGCAGATGACACCACCCTTATGGCAGAAAGTGAAGAGGAACTAAAAATCCCCTTGATGAAAGGGAAAGAGGAGAGTGAAAAAGTTGGCTTAAAGCTCAACATTCAGAAAACGAAGATCATGGCATCTGGTCCCATCACTTCATGGGAAATAGATGAGGAAACAGTGGAAACAGTGGCAGACTTTATTTTGGGGGGCTCCAAAATCACTGCAGATGGTGATTGCAGCCATGAAATTAAAAGATGCTTACTCTTTGGAAGAAAATTTATGACCAACCTAGATAGCATATTCAAAAGCAGAGACATTACTTTGCCAACAAAGGTCTGTCTAGTCAAGGCTATGGTTTTTCCAGTGGTCGTATATGGATGTGAGAGTTGGACTGTGGAGAAAGCTGAGTGCCGAAGAATTGATGCTTTTGAACTGTGGTGTTGGAGAAGACTCTTGAGAGTTCCTTGGACTGCAAGGAGATCCAACCAGTCCATTCTGAAGGAGATCAACCCTGGGATTTCTTTGGAAGGAATGATGCTAAAGCTGAAACTCCAGTACTTTGGCCACCTCATGCGAAGAGTTGACTCACTGGAAAAGACTCTGATGCTGGGAGGGATTGGGGGCAGGAGGAGAAGGGGACGACGGAGGATGAAATGGCTGGATGGCATCACGGACTCGATGGATGTGAGTCTGAGTGAACTCTGGGAGTTGGTGATGGACAGGGAGGCCTGATGTGCTGCGATTCATGGGGTCGCAGAGAGTCGGACACGACTGAGCAACTGAACTGAACTGAACACCTAAAACTGTAGGTTCATCCATAACTAGAGTTAGTTGAGAGAAATTCAGCATGCTGGGCAGGGAATTGGGCCTTCCCTGGTGGCTTAGACGATAAAGAATGTGCATGCAATGCAGGACACCACTAATGCTGAGGACTTGCAAAGTAGGTAGGTAGGTATTCTTATCTCCTCTTTAAAGTTAAATAAAGTGAGATTCAGAGAGGGCAACTGGTGTGCCTGGGTTACACAGCTGAAAAGGCCACCTGAGCTTTGAACTCTGATCCCTGTGATTCCTGAACCCAGCCATCTTTAGGCACCCTCAGCCTGCCAGAGTCAGAACAGTGGCCTCCAAATGGGGGCCATGAAAGTGAGCAAGCGTGGAGACAGTAAAGTCAGAGCAGATATGGGATAGAATAAAGGTCAGCTCTAGGTAGTGGATGCCTGCCAAGGTCTCTGCTTTTTCACCTTAAACCAGAAAATACAAAGTAATACCCGGGAGAGGCACACTCTTCTCTTTGGCATGACTGGCCATAATATAGAGTTCCTTCTTTGTCAATGAAACATATAACAGTCCACTTCTTTCTTGAAATTCACAGGTTGAAAATTTACATTTTATTGAAATTTGCCCTCCTTATGGATTTAAACAGATATAAACATTTATGTATTTATACAGTTTTTACTGGTACCAGGTGGAATCTCCAATTCTGTCTGATTTTGCTAATTGCCAGAGTGCCTCCTCTCTACTGGAGTATCAATAATAATAATGAAAGGCCTAAAGACGCATAAGCATTTTCTGTTCCCAGCTTCTATTTTACGAATAAAACATTGATGCTCTTTTTAAGTTGGCCATCACTCATGTGGTAGGTTTTGCAGACAATAACAGTTCATTAGTAATATCTAGTGGGGAAGATGTATGATGTTGTAAATATTTAAAATCAAATTTGAAAAAGAAGACAGAGATGAATGCCCGAGAGGGAGTGGGTAGAGGGGAGAGCGTGGTGCTCAGGGCTGCGCTTTTCACAGGAACTTCCGCTCTGGCCCTGCCATTGTTTTCCCTTCTAAGGCCTTTGAAAGGGAACTTAGCCACCATGGAGATGCGCCAGTCAGTCCAAAGTGGCGGACATCACATTTAATGCGTGTCTTAGCCTATGGTCCTTCTAAAAGTACCCCCCAGACAAGGATTTAGGTTTGGGGAGAATAAATGCAGGAAGAATCATTGTGAAAGAGTGTGAGAATACATGATAGGAGAGGCCCATCAGGGTCATGATAAGGGGAGAGCTTTGCCGTGTATCAGTGGGCTCAGTCCCACTGGGGAGCCTCTGAGAAACCTCTGTGCGAGGACGTCAGGGACCAGGAAACTGAGTACATCCTCCCCCAGCTCTTTCTACTCATTGATTCGAGCATTGTTCCCAAGAAGGCCTTTGGGGATCTGTAGGCGGCTGGTGTGTTTGAAAACTGTCTGCGGGTCAGTGCCCCGTGGGAATTCGCGGGACCCTGACAGCTCCGCTGCAATGGCTGGGAGAGGAGCCCGGTGACTGTCGGAGGAGGAAGGGGCGGCTACCAAAGAGAGTCCGGCCCGGGAAACCGCGGCCCAGAAAGAACGACTGCAGCCCCTGGTGATGGAACTCAGCCCAAGGAGAGGTGCTCTTCAGAAAAGCGGCGGCTGGGAGGCAACCCAATGACGGCCCTTTTTCTGTCTCTTTCGTTTGAGGCAACCTGGAGGGATAAGACCCTAGATAGGACTGACTGGCCCGTGTGCTCCCTTTGAGCCATCCCTCTCAGTCCTTTGCTCCTCACAGAGGCCAGTCCTAGCTCTTGGGTCCCCAGATTGTCCCCTCCTATCCTACCTTTCTAAAACTCCCCTGAATATGTTTTATTTCTTTGAATGAACCCCTGTTTTCCATCAAAAGAACTAATCTGTACTCTGATGTTAATAATTGCAATTGAATATTTAATTTTTTTAATTAAAAAAATTTTTTTAAACTTAAAAATTAAAATTTTAATCTATTTTTCCATCAGGGATTCCTTGAGTTAAAAATGTTTTAGCCGAAGTATTTCTAAGCTCTCCTCCAGCTTTGAATGCACTGATAAAATTGTGACATGTCAGACCAGGGAGGACCTCAGGCCCATCTAATTCAGTGTCCTCCTTTTACAAAGTTGAACACCAGGGCTCAGAAATGGGAAGAGACTTCCTCGAGGCCATGGCTGCATGGCACTGTGACAGGCTGGTAAGAGTGAGGTGTCATGTATTCTTCAAAGATCTTAGAGCTGAGACAGAACCTGGCGGAGATCAGCAGTGATCTGGGAGCACAGGAGATGGGGGAGGCTGCCAGAGCAGTCTGAGTGCACATGTTTAGCACATGTGCATTTTAGGAATGTGTTTTAGGATCCAGTATAAAACTTTCGCCAGACCCTTTGTAGCAGATAAAAATAAGTTATTTAACTTTCATAATATATAATGCATGCTGCTGCTGCTGCATAATATAATATATATATATAATATTATTATAACTGGGAAAGTTGTGGATATTTAATTCCTCATATGAACTTGTATTAATTTAGCTTAAAATGATAATTTGTATTTGTTTCTAGCAATATCATAGTGACATATTTTACCTTAAATTGAATGGGCAACTTTAGTTTTGTTTTTTTTTTTTCTGTTTGCTTTGCTGTCAATTACTAAATACCCCTTCCTCCGTTCTATACTTGGGTAACCTGTATCTGAGAGCAAGAGTTTCACTTTTGGGAAACCTAATCACCTGTGTTATTTGCTAACTGGAATATTGTTTAATAACATATTTGTTCTGTGTAGATGTTGTAATGATGATCGAGGAATAGGCTTTATGTAAGACTGGTTCCAAATAGGAAAAGGAGTACGTCAAGGCTGTATATTGTCACCCTGCTTATTTAACTTATATGCAGAGTACATCATGAGAAACGCTGGACTGGAAGAAACACAAGCTGGAATCAAGATTGCCGGGAGAAATATCGATAACCTCAGATATGCAGATGACACCACCCTTATGGCAGAAAGTGAAGAACTAAAAAGCCTCTTGATGAAAGGGAAAGAGGAGAGTGAAAAAGTTGGCTTAAAGCTCAACATTCAGAAAACGAAGACCATGGTATCTGGTCCCATCACTTCATGGGAAATAGATGAGGAAACAGTGGAAACAGTGGCAGACTTTATTTTTCGGGGCTCCAAAATCACTGCAGATGGTGACTGCAGCCATGAAATTAAAAGACACTTACTCCTTGGAAGAAAAGTTATGACCAACCTAGATAGCATATTGAAAAGCAGAGACATTACTTTGCCAACAAAGGTCCATCTAGTCAAGGCTATGGTTTTTCCAGTGGTCATATATGGATGTGAGAGTTGGACTGTGGAGAAAGCTGAGTGCCGAAGAATTGATGCTTTTGAACTGTGGTGTTGGAGAAAACTCTTGAGAGTCCCTTGGACTGCAAGGAGATCCCACCAGTCCATTCTGAAGGAGATCAGCCCTGGGATTTCTTTGGAAGGACTGATGCTAAAGCTGAAACTCCAGTACTTTGGCCACCACATGAGAAGAGTTGACTCATTGGAAAAGACTCTGATGCTGGGAGGGATTGGGAGCAGGAGGAGAAGGGGACGACAGAGGATGAGATGGTTGGATGGCATCACGGACTCGATGGACGTGAGTCTGAGTGAACTCCGGGAGTTGGTGATGGACAGGGAGGCCTGAGGTGCTGCGGTTCATGGGGTCGCAAAGAGTCGGACATGACTGAGCGACTGAACTGAATTGAACATTACATAATCAAGCTTGTGAAATAAATAGGCTTAGTAGAAGAGTTACTTTAGCTGAAGAAAATTCTCCTGAACACACTGTTAATTCTAATAGAGGATTCTGCATAGACAGGGGATTGGGGGTGAAGAGGATGGGAACCAGCCTTTCCTCTGTCTTGAGGGAAATCAGGTACCCATGTGCTTGGTTAAAAGGCCTCAATGGAGGGCTTCACACCAGATGAGAGACCATGGATCAGAGGTCCAAAAATATGAGTTGGGGAATTCTACAATGGCACGCTCCAGTACTCTTGCCTGGAAAATCCCATGGACGGAGAAGCCTGCTGGGCTGCAGTCCATGGGGTCACTAGGAGTTGGACACAACCGAGCGACTTCACTTTCACTTTTCACTTTCATGCATTGGAGAAGGAAATGGCAACCCACTCCAGTGTTCTTGTCTGGAGAATCCCAGGGACAGGGAGCCTGGTGGGCTGCCGTCTGTGGGGTCACACAGAGTTGGACACGACTGAAGCGACTTAGCAGCAGCAGCAGCAGACCCTGAGGTACTCTATGGAGAGAGGGTTCCGGTGGAGAATCTGAAATGTTGCATGCTAACTTCCTCTCTTGTAGGGTATAAGCACAGTAAAGGTATTGAGAAATCTTGCAATGAAAAAACACAAGTAACTTCAGCTAATCATGGTTTCCCAAGCCTTATCTGACCACCAAAACACAATTTCTTCTACAAAAAACTCCATTTTACTCCAATCTTTACTACATTTAGTAAAGATTGCAGACCATGTGTCTCTCTTCTTTAGTTTTCTCATCCAAAGTTTACCACCTTCTGAGTTTGCTCTTTACAAGAGGCTCTACGTAGAGGTCATCTGTAAACTTGTAAATATTTGCTAACCTGACCCCTTTTCAAGCCACGGGGTGTAAGAATTGAGACCAACCCAGTGAAACACCAAATAAAGGATGTCCTTTCTTGAAATTCCAGCACCTGACTGTTTTCTATGTAGAACCGAAGCATTTGCCCAAGGATTCATTATTGGATAAAGAAGAAAGGAAAGTGGACATTGTTTTCCTTCTTCCAAGAGGAGATTTTTTCTGTTGTTATTGACTTGGTATGACAGCCTACAAGTATTTGCTGAGCCCAGTCTATGCACTTAGGTTTATTCTAGGACTTGTAACAGATGTAGAAGGAAAATGACAAACTGTATTTCCAATGCAGTTGGAGTCCAGCAAAGCAACACCGATGAAGGAAAATGTATATGCTCCAAACGGTGTTGCTCAGAATACAGCACTTGTAGGAATTAAGCAAAAGAACAAATCGGTGGGGTGGCATAGATGTAGGGAAGACTTCCTGAAGTTAGTGGGACTTAACTATGGCTGGGAAGACTGGGAAGAATTTTTAAAAGACAACAAGATAAATGGAATTCCAGGCAATAAAATAATCAACTCTTGACAAGAGGCCTCTGGGAAAAATTCCTTTTCCTAAGGCTTGGGCTACTCTAGGAAAATGTCACTGTGTAATGAGAGCGTCTCTGAAAGTAGTTGAGACCCACAAGCTTTAAACATAAAGCTGGCTGATGTAGCCAGACTACGTGTCAGGAATTTGAGGTTTAGATACCAGCATGTAAATTCGGTATCTAGTATTTGAAATGTAAGAAAGTAATTGGCTTTTATTCTTCTGTATTTTTTTATAAGGGCTGATGAGTTACTTGAGTAAGAGCAGACCAGTCCTAGAATGTGTAAGTATTTTTAACAGTAGTCAGAACAACACTCAGCTCCTCTAATATCCTGATAGATAGCCTGCTCTCTGGGACAGTAGGACAAAGGCCAGGAGGTCATTCCTAATTGCCAAGATTTGATGGCAGATATGCATTTCCTCCCCCTGACTAGACGGAAGAGCAGGGACCCTGTGGGCTACCGGGCTGTCCCCATTCCAATTTCTATGTATTCAGCGTGAGGAGCTTCTTGTTTAGAGTGCTGGAGAACTATAGCCTGAACTTTTCTTTGAACGGGCATATTCCTCTTCTTCTACCCTAGAGATTGGGAAGATAGCAGATGGTTATTTGGGGGGACATGTGTGTGTGTTCAGATGTATCCAACTCTTGGAACACCTGGACTATAGCCAGGCAAGTTCCTCTGTCCATGAGATTTCTAGGCAAGAATACTGGAGAGGGTTGCCGTCTCCTCCTCCTAGAAATCTTCCTGACCCAGGGATCGAACCCACGTCTCCCACGGCTCCTGTACTGCCAGGCAGGTTCTTTACCACTGAGCCACCTGGGAAGCCCAAAGTGGAAGTGAAGTATCTCAGTTGTGTCCAACTCTGCGACTCATGGACTGTGTAGCCCACCAAGCTCCTCCATCCATGGGATTCTCCAGGCAAGAATACTGGAGTGGGTTGCCATTTTCTTCTCCTATTGGGTGGGGGGGGGGGCAGGGGGGAAGGAGGTAGTAATCCTTTTCTGAATTAATTTTTTAAGTTTTTATATAAATTTTAAAGATTACACTCCATTTGCAGTTATTATAGGATACCAGCTATATCCCAGTGTACAGTACATCTTTATAGCCTATCTTATACCCAGTGGTTTGTACTTCTCACCCCAACTCCTCTATATTGCCCCCCACCACAGTAACCATGGAACCTGTTTGTTCTCTATATCTGTGACTTGCTTCTCTTTTTTTATGTTCATTAGTTTATTGTATTTTTTAGATTCCATATATAAGTGATGTCATACAGTATTTGCCTTTGTCTGACTTATTTCACTTAGTATAATGCCTTCTAGACTTCCCAGGAGATGCAAAAGATGTGGGTTTGATCCCTGGGTTGGGAGGATCCCTGCAGTAGGAAATGGCAACCCACTCCAGTATTCTTCTCTGGAGAATCCCATGGACAGAGAAGCCTGGTGGGCCACAGCCCATGGGGTCATAAAGATTTGGACACAACTGAGCATGCATAAAGCAAATGCCTTTCAAATTCATCCATTGAATAAATTGCTGTAAATGGAAAATTTTCATTCTTTTTAAATGGCTGAGTAGTGTTGCATTATGTGTGTGTGTGTGTGTGTGTGTGTGTGTGTGCGTGCATGCATATTCAGTCACTCACTCATGTCTGACTCTTTGTGACCCTTTGGACTGTAGCCTTCCAGGCTTCTCTGTCCATGGGATTTTTCAGGCAAGAATACTAGAGTGGGTTTCCTCCTCCTCCAGGAGATCTTCCTGATTCAAGGATGAAACTCATGTGTGTATATATGTACACACACATCTTCTTTATCCATTTATCTCTTGATGGACACTTAGGTTCCTTTCATATCTTGACAATTGTAAATAATATTGCTACAAACATTTGGGTGCATTTATCTTTCTGAATTACTGGGTTTTCTTTTTTTCAGACATATACACAAGAGTGGAAATGCTGGGTCATATGGTAGTTCATTAAAAAAAAAAAAAAAACTTCCATACTGTTTTCCACAGTAACTGTACCAATTTACATTCCCACCAACAGTGTACAAAGGTTCCCTTTCTCCACATCCTTGCCAGCACTTGTTATTTGTGATCTTTTTGATGACAGTCATTCTGACAGGTATAAGGGGATACCTCACTGTGGTTTTGGTTTACATTTCTCTGATGATTAGTGATATTGAGCATCTTTTCATGTGCCTTTTGGCCATTTGGTCATCTGTCTTTCCTCTTTGAAAAAAATGCCTACTCAATTTTGCTCAGTTTTAATTGGGTTGTTCGTATTTTTGAAGTTGAGTTTTATAAGCTGTTTATATATGTTGGATAGTAATCCTTTACTGGTCATATCATTTGCAGATATTTTCTCTCAATTTGTTTTCATTCTGTCCGTGGCTCCCTTTGCTGTTCTATCTAAGGAGGCAAAAACCTTACACTTGGAAAACTTTAAGATGCTGACAAAAGAAATTGAAGATGACAAAAACAGATGGAAAGATATGCCATGTGCTTGAATTGGGAGAATGAATATTGTTAAAATGATCATACTACCCAAGGCAATCGACATATCTAATGCAATCCTTGTAAAACTACCACACACACTAGAAAACATAAGTTTAAAATTTTTAAGGAAATATAATAGTACCCAAAGAGCAAAAACAGTCTTGAGAAGGAAGAACAGAGCTGAAAGAATCATGCTTCCTGACTTCAGACTTTACAATAAAGCTGCAGTAATCAAAACAGCATGATACTGGCGTAAAAACAGACACATAGATGAGTAGAACAGGATAGAGTCCAGAAAGAAAGCACACACTTATGGTCAATTAATCTATGACAAAGGAGGCGAGATATACAATGGAAAAAAAGATAGTCTCTTCAATAACAGCTGCATATAAAGGAATGAAATTAAAGCATTCTCTAACAGTATATACAAAAATAGACTCAAAAAGAATTTAAGACCTAAATGCAAGACTGAGTACCATAAAACTTTTAAAGAAAATCAGGTAGAACCCTTTTTGACATAAATCATAGCAATATTATTTTTTAGATCCCTCTCCTTAAGTAAAGGAAATAAAAGTAAAAGTGAACAAATAGGACCAAATTAAACTTAAGAGCAGTTGGTTTTAATGTGTATTTATCTATACTTCTATGTTTGCATCTAGATAAAATCCCACCATTTAAAAAGAAAAGATTCTGCCTCTCAGCTTCACCCTTGAAACTAGAAGGTTAAGGTTAGTGTTCGTTAGAGAAATAAATGGATTTTCTCCAAGTCCCCATTCACTGGGTGCCTTCCCTCTATCCTCTCTTTCCACTTCTTAGACCAAAAATTGACAAGAGAATATAAGCAAACTAAGACTGGTGGATATAATCAAAGACTGATTCACAGCTCAATGAACCACTGTGAAATGGGTAAGCTCTACCTCCCAGTTTGTAGACACCATTCACCCATACAGGACCATCTACACTTGAAATTATTTTCAGCATAGTGGGAAGAGTGGAACGAGGACCAAAATAAGACCTACAAAACCACCAGCACGATGCCTACAATACAGTTGGAATTCTTTCGATGATTCATCTTCTTGCTATCATTATTTTGAGAATCCTGGAAATTGTTTTGACCCACCTGGGAACAATGCTGGCTCCAGAATGACAAGCTCCATTAATTTCATATTATAAAATAAAGTATCAGAAGGGTGTAATTTGGTAACAAACTGTAGTACTTCAATATTATGCAGCAATTAAGAAAGGATGAGGTAGGTGTGCGTGCACTAATGAGAAATGAGTTTAAAAAAACAGGTTGTAGAACAACATGAATAATGTGATCACATTTTTTTATTTTAAAAACCAAAACCTTGTATAAAACATAGCTCCCATTTAATGAGTTATTACTGTTTATGGAGCTCTGCACTAAGTGCTTTTAAAACTCTGATCTCCTTTCAAGCTCCCGGTTTTGGAAGAGTGGTCTCGCTATCAATGTCATTTTGCTAATGCAGAAATTGAGGCTTAAGGAGGTGAAATAACTTTCCCAGGGGACACAACCAAGTGGTCTGATTCCAGAGTCTATTCTAGAAGTCATTATGGAATTTAAGTGTTCATGGCTAGAAGAACACACACAGAGATAAACTAGACTGTTGTCAGCAATTACATCTGGAGAGTGAAAATGTGGAGGAGGACCAAGGCAAGTTTAGGATATTGACATTTTACTATAAATTCATATATTGTAGCAAATATATATATATATATCTTATAGTTAAGAAGACAGTTCTTTGCATAAAAGGGTAAACATTTTATGATTTCACTTACATGAAATATCTAGAAAAGGTAAATCCACAGAGGCAGAAAGTAGATTAATTACCAGAGTCTAGAGAGTGGGGAAATAGAGAGTTACTGATTAATGGGAATAAAATTTCTGTTTAGAAGTGATGAAAACTTTTGGATATAGATAGTAGTAGCTTTGCAAGTATAATTAATGCCACTCAATTGTACACTTCAAATGGTTAAAATGGTAAATTTTATGTTGTGTATTTCACCATGATTTTTTAAAAAAGAGAAACAGTCCTTTGAATTTCAGTCATATGGTTTTTGGAAAATTCACTCTCGTACCCTGATTTTTCTCATTTTGCCTCTATCGTGTTTTGTCTCCCAGAGATGTGGAGTCCTCAAATGACTCACAGTGAGAAATAACTGCAGCCTTACCTAGTTGGGTAACTGGCTCAGATGGTAAAGAATCTGACTGCAATGTGGGAGACCCAGGTTCTATCCTTGGGTCAGGAAGATCCCCTGGAGAAGGGAATGGCAACCCACTCCAGTATTCTTGCCCAGAGAATCCCGTGGACAGAGGAGCCTGATGGACTACAGTTCATGGGATCACAAAAGTCTCAGACATGACTGAGCGACTAACACTTACCTAGTTGGATGGGTGTTTGCATCACTATCTGTGAGTTTTGAAAAGTGCCTGCCTCCAAGTACCAGCTCTCTTTGTTTTCCTGTGTTGCCTGAAGATGTATGACTGTGATCAGCCGGTGTCAGGCAGAGATTCCTTTGCCTTGTTAGGGTACCTGGAAGTGCTCTTTAAGATCTGAGAGATAGCCAGCGCCGTAATAGGAAGCATCTTACATTCTGAATTTGCAAAAGATGGAATTGGGTCAGACTCTAGATGTTTTATTTACATGAACTAGGCTTTCAAATGAAAGATTAGAGAATCAGACAATTACTCATCCATCCATTCACCCGCTCACCCACACAGCCATTTGTGCATCCATTGTAACTCCATTCTGTTAACAAAACTTTAAGGAGCACCAACTGAAGCTAGACCAATGGCCAAATCCTGAGTGTTGAGAGTCGCATTTCTCATGATACACTGTCAATCAACACAGTGTTATACCAAAGAAATTAGAACAGGCATTGAGGATCATGGCTTCTTCTCCCATCCTTTTTACACACTTGCTGTGTGACTTTGAACAAGTTTCTTCTCTTCTCTGAGCCTTCAAATGATTTACAAATTGCCCTCCAGTTCTCAAATTTGCTGATTCTGCTCATGTCGTTAGTATCAAGCTGTCCACATTTTCTGATATGTTTGCTAGTCTGTGATCATAAGTGAGACATGCATAAATTGAAAGAATGTCTTTATGCTTGCACCCATAGAAACTGATAAGATGTTGTTACTATGCCAGTCAGCACTTGAGTGCTTAATGTTGGTAACAATGATAATAACAGGAAAAGTATGAACACTTGCACATATAGAAGGAATATGTGATTATGATTTATAGAATTGAGATAGAGAATAGTTGTTCATCTGTGGAAAGATTTTATTAATACCAAATGGAAAGGCGTGTTCAGCTTTCCCATAGGTGGCATGAAGGGATGCTCAGGAATGGATATATATGCTTTTTTTGTGGCATGTATGTGTCTTTAACAAATATTGACCTGTCCTTTACTGTTATTTTTCAAAACGTGAGTAAATCAAAATAAGGTGTGTTTTATGGGACTCTCTTGTTTTATTATGTGTCATTTAATTTTTAATACCTAAGTGACACCTGATGTATTACCTAATCAAAAGAGGAGAATTATACATTGCACATAATCAGTTATTTTTGCCATATCACTGAAATTAGACTAACAGATGAGGAAAATAAATAAGATGAACTTTAAAAATGAAAATGCTTAGCCTTTGGAATTTTAGTTGACAGCTTTTGAAAATTAAATTATAAGTCAAGTCCTGATAGGTTTGATATCTTCCTTGCAGCTTTGCCGATGATGTATTGCAGCTTTAATGGAATATCATTTATCATCTGATAATAACAAATGTAGTATTTCTGAGCTTGTCATCTCTTCTGTGATGACAAATAGTCCAACTTGTAGCGGTGATAATGGAATTTTATAATGATCTGTCCTAAACTGACTCAACTGCAGCCTGAGCTATTTTTCTTAAATCTCATAATGCCTATTACATATAGATTACAACAGTCAGCGCCTCCCATCTTAGCATGGGAGCAGATCAATGAATCCAGATTTTAGGCAAACAACCTTAAAGTATCAAATAATATTTACTTGTTTATCAAAATTATCCCTCTTAGGCTAATAAGCGAGCTTGTCAGAGACTGTGGGAAATGGGAAACTATAAAACCTAATAGTTTTTAAAAAATGTGGTGCAAACTCTGTTTATCTCTTAAACAGTAGGTAATGCATTTAGTTTGCAGCTCTACTCCTTCAATCCATCATTTTCTAGAGATTTATTTAATGAAGGCGTAGTGCTGAGAACACGAGTTAGAGAGCCCAGGCGCCCTTCCACTTTATCTTGAAGCAGGATTTATTTTGTGTCTTAACTCTCAGCCTGTCTGATATCATAGCCTTAGTTGATAACATAGTTGCACCTGTACATTCTGTAGTCAAAAATCTCTTGCCCTCTTGGCTCTCTTCTGAAACTTCCAATCAGCCCGAGACATCATAGAAAGCCTAGGTCTGGAGGATATGAGCTTGTTAAAATGCTCCGACGATATATGCATGTAACTGTAGCAGCCATGGTACTCTGGAGGCTGCCTCACAGAAAGGGACTTTGTCAACACAACCAGCGGAGGCATCTCAGTGGACGCTGGAGGGTGCACTGTTTCTCCTGGCAGATCTGATTTTCTGTCTGTGGTCACAGCAGACCAGCATATGACAAAGGAACAGGCCCACGTGAAGCTCTCAGTTTTGACCCTGAGACAGTAGAGAACGCTGTTAGTGGCACAAACTGCTATGCAGATCGATGTCCGACAGGTGGAAGTGTCCCCTGGTGGGGACAGACTAAAGTACTGGGGGGCTGTGCATTTCAGATGGGCTGTGATGACAGAGCCAGTAGGGATATCTCATAGCTACTCAGTCTTTGATCGTCTGCTTCAGTGTCATCATGGATGCAATCGTTTCTATCCTTCAGTGGAGTTGCACTCCAGCCCCAACTAAAGTGTCTGATTCCTTCCCTTATGTTCTGGGCTTCCTGCAGTATTTCTCTGTGCTGTGAAAAGGGCCCATTAGGGGCCCATCATCCACCTAGCTGCAGAGGGACCGGCTCTCATGCTGCTGTAAAGGCCACGTTCCCTGCCTTTTTTCTTCTCAGATTTTTTTTATTTTTAATGTGGACCATTTTAAAGTCTTTACTGAACTCGTTACAATACTACTTCTGTTTTATGTTTTGTTTTTTTTGGCTGCAAGGCACATGGGATCTTACTTCCCTGCCCAGGGGTTGTGCATAGGAAGGACAGTCTTAACCACTGGACCACGAGGCAAGTTCCAATCCTTACCTTTCTTCAGTTTTCCCTTTCTTTTTTTTTTCCCCTTCCCTCTTTTCCTTTCTCTTCTCTTCTCTGTTTCTTTCTTTTTCTCCTTATTCTTTTTCTCTCTTCCATTTTCTTTACACAGAGAATCACAAAGTAAGAAGCCTATAGGGCCATGTAAATAAGATAATGGGGTAAAAGGGAGATTCATGAGTGTCCGTTTTGTTTAAAGAACATCCCAAATCCAGCTCATTGTTGCCAGTCAGGAAGAGCCGGTGCCCAGATCTAAAAGTTTTTCAAGAGAAGCTGGAAATCTAGTTCTTCTATTAAGAAGATACATATTTTGAAATATTGAAAATGACTTCAATTTTGAAAAATATTGTGAGGGCTGAAAAAAATAGAATTCATGTCAAGGGCTACCTCTGTGTGAGCTATGGTTTAGAGACTCCGCTTGGGTGACTTTCTCTACTCGAGTGATATTCAGTTCAGTTCAGTTTAGTTCAGTCGCGCAGTCGTGTCCAACTCTTTGTGACCCCATGAATCACAGCACGCCAGGCCTCCTTGTCCAACACCAACTCCCAGAGTTCACTCTGACTCAACGTCCAGCGAGTCAGTGATGCCATCCAGCCATCTCATCCTCGGTCGTCCCCTTCTCCTCCTGCCCCCAATCCCTCCCAGCATCAGAGTCTTTTCCAATGAGTCAACTCTTCGCATGAGGTGGCCAAAGTACTGGAGTTTCAGCTTCAGCATCATTCCCTCCAAAGAAATCCCAGGGCTGATCTCCTTCAGAATGGACTGGTTGGATCTCCTTGCAGTCCAAGGGACTCTCCAGAGTCTTACCTAACACCACAGTTCAAAAGCATCAATTCCTCCGTGCTCAGCTTTCTTCACAGTCCAACTCTCAAATCCATACATGACCACTGGAAAAACCGTAGCCTTGAATAGACGGACTTTTGTTGGCAAAGTAATGTCTCTGTTTTTCAACATGCTATCTAGGTTGGTCATAACTTTTCTTCCAAGGAGTAAGCGTCTTTTAATGTCATGGCTGCAGTCACCATCTGCAGTGATTTTGGAGCCCCGAAAAATAAAGTTTGCCACTGTTTCCACTGTTTCCCCATCTATTTCCCGTGAAGTACCTACTACTCAAAAACCAGTGTCCCCGAGTATGTGGGATCAGCTTCCTACTCTCTCTTCCCTTGTATCTACATTTTGCAATGTCTGCCAAATGCTTCAGAGACATTTGAAGCTCAGAGACTATTAAGAGAGAGAGAGTCTTATTTTAAATGAAAGACTTATTTCAGAAAGAGTTGAGAAACAAGATCAAGTAGGTTGCCAGGACTGTTTAGAGAATTTGCATGACAAGAAAGGAATTTCAATTTGTTAAGCAATTGGGTTATTAATATTTCTCCTGGAAATCTTGAATTGAACCATCAGGAATTTCAGAATTTCAGGGATGGAGATGTGGATGTGAAATGAAGGAAATTCAGAAGACAGAGATGACTGATTTTGACATACTGAAGATGGAGAATTAACATTCCAGAAGAGATTGGCAATAAATTATTGTGGAAATGCAGCAGCTGGGCAGTGGAGCCCTTTTGTAGGAGAGATGAAATGATCTTCTCACCAGGTTGGCAACTTTTCCCTTCATCTGGATTTTTCCTGGAGTGTTTGGTGTTGATCTGAGTCAATTATACTGTAGGCCTTCGAGTGGTAGGAAAAGCCATTATATCCCATATTTTAATGGTGGAGAAGCTCCTTAGAGCCAGGAACTGTTGCAGGGGCAGGGACACAGAGATGAGTAAGATAAAACCCCTGGTCTAAGAAGTTCAGAATCTATAAAGAAGATTAACAGTGTAGATTTCAGTGGAGAGAGACAGAGCTAAAGAAGACATTCTGTGACCTTGGGGAAGTTGTACAAATTTCCTTCATTTTCTTTATCTTTTTAAATGGGCATAGCCCTTCCCTTCCTAACTTGTTGAATTGCTATGCTACGATGACCAACTATCCTACTTTTATTCATTGTTGTTCTTATCAGACTCTCCACAACTTCATGGGCTGCAGCCCACCAGCCTCCTCTGTCCTTTGCTATCTCCCGAAGTCGGCTCAAATTCATGTGCATTAAGTTGGTGATGCTATCTAATTGTCTCATCCTCTGCCACCCCCTTCTCCTTTTCCCTTCAATCTTTCCCAGCCTCAGGGTCTTTTCCCATGAGTTGGCTCTTCACATCAGGTGACCAAAGTATTGGAGCTTCAGCTTCAGCATCAGTCCTTCCGATGACTGAAGGGTTTCCTGGGACACAAGACTTTCAGTGCTAAAACTGGGACAGTCCTTGGCAAACCAGGACTTTGGTCACCTTATATGAAGCCTAAACATTATATTACATATGTGAAAGTGCTTTAGAAAAGACAAAGACCCACGAAAATGTTAGGTAGTATAGCTTGTTAGGAATGCCTTCTAGGTGTGCTGGAGCAGGATGAGAAAATTCATATCTGTAAACAGATGTGCAAAACCAATACAGTATTGTAAAGTAAAATAAAGTAAAAATAAAAATTAAAAAAAAATCCAGTCAGAGGGTGGCTTTTCCAATATGTCTTATCAATTTATGTAATTTTACCTTTTTCTCTAAATTTCAGATATGGAGTGTATGGTATTTGATAAGTACTTGTGAGTTTTGACTGTACAGTATTTGTGAAGAGTTAGGTCAATTATAAGGCCTTGCAACTTCTCCCCCCAAAAAATACACGGTAAATAAAGACAGGATCTTAAATCAAAGATGAAGACTTTTCCTATTGCCTGGAAAATAATCAACTTGCAGATAAACCAGAGTATGGTAAAAACTTTCAGTATGTTTGATTTTTTAATTTGCTTTATGATGACTTTGAAGTTCTATTGCTATGGCCTTTCTGTTTAAGAAATTGTGCACTTGTCAGCAAAATCTCCAGAAGCAGTGAAAGAAAACACAAAAGAAGAAACTCAGAAATCTTGGGCAGTGATGTCGTCAGTTCAGTTCAGTTGCTCAGTTGTGTCCAACTCCTTGCAACCCCATGAACTGCAGCACACCAGGCCTCCCTGTCCATCACCAACTCCCGGAGATTACTCAAAGCCATATCCATTGAGTCGGTGATGCCATCCAACGATCCCATCCTCTTTCGTCCCATTCTCCTCCTGCCCTCAATCTTTCCCAACATCAGGGTCTTTTCGAATGAGTCAGCTCTTCGCATGAGGTGGCCAAAGTACTGGAGTTTCATCTTCAGCATCAGTCCTACCAGTGAACACCCAGGGCTGATCTCCTTCAGAATGGACTGGTTGGATCTCCTTGCAGTCCAAGGGACTCTCAAGAGTCTTCTCCAACACCACAGTTCAAAAGCGTCAATTCTTCCGTGCTCAGCTTTCTTTATAGTCCAACTCTCACATCCATACATGACCACTGGAAAAACCATAGCCTTCACTAGATGGACCTTTGTTGACAAAGTAATGTGTCTGCTTTTTAATATGCTGTCTAGGTTTATCATAACATTCCATCCAAGGAGTAAGCATCTTTTAATTTCATGGCTGCAATCACCATCTGCAGTCATTTTGGAGCCCCCCAAAATAAAATCAGCCACTGTTTCCACTGTTTCCCCATCTATTTCCCATGGAGTGATGGGACCAGATGCCATGATCTTAGTTTTCTGAATGTTGAGCTTTAAGCCAACTTTTTCACTCTCCTCTTTTACTTTCATCAAGAGGCTCTTTAGTTCTTCACTTTCTGACATAAGGGTGGTGTCATCTGCATATCTGAGGTTATTGATATTTCTCCCAGCAATCTTGATTCCAGCTTGTGCTTCTTCCAGCCCAGTGTTTCTCATGATGTACTCTGCATAGAAGTTAAATAAGCAGGGTGACAATATACAGCCTTGACGTACTCTTTTTCCTATTTGGAACCAGTCTGTTGTTCCATGTCCAGTTCTACCTGTTGCTTCCTGACCTGCATACAGGTTTCTCAAGAGGCAGGTCAGGTGGTCTGGTATTCCCATCTCTTTCAGAATTTTCCACAGTTTATTGTGATCCACACAGTCAAAGGCTTTGGCATAGTCAATAAAGCAGAAATAGATGTTTTTCTGGAACTTTCTTCCTTTTCCCATGATCCAGCAGATGTTGGCAATTTGATTTCTGGTTCCTCTGCCTTTTCTAAAACCAGCTTGAACATCTGGAAGTTCATGGTTCACATATTGCTGAAGCCTGGCTTGGAGAATTTTGAGCATTACTTTACTAGTGTGTGAGATAATTCTTTGGCATTGCCTTTCTTTGGAATTGGAATGAAAACTGACCTTTTCCAGTCCTGTGGCCTTGCTGAGTTTTCCAAATTTGCTGGCATATTGAGTGCAGCACTTTCACAGCATCATCTTTTAGGATTTGAAATAGCTCAACTGGAATTCCATCACCTCCACTAGCTTTGTTTGTAGTGATGCCTTCTAAGGCCCACTTGACTTAACATTCCAGGATGTCTGGCTCTAGGTGAGTGATCACACCATCGTGATTATCTGGGTCATGAAGATCTTTTTGTACAATTCTTCTGTGTATTCTTGTCACCTCTTCTTAATATCTTCTGCTTCTGTTAGGTCCAGACCATTTCTGTCCTTTATCGAGCCCATCTTTGCATGAAATGTTCCCTTGGTATCTCTAATTTTCTTGAAAAGATCTGTAGTCTTTCCCATTCTGTTCTTTTCCTCTATTTCTTTGCATTGGTCCCTGAGGAAGGCTTTCTTATCTCTCCTTGCTATTCTTTGGAACTCTGCATTCAAATGGGTATATCTTTCCTTTTCTCGTTTGCTTTTCACTTCTCTTCTTTTCATAGCTATTTGTAAGGCCTTCTCAGACAGCCATATTGCTTTTTTTGCATTTCTTTTTCTTAGGGATTGTCTTGATTCCTGTCTCCTGTACAGTTTCACGAACCTCAGTCCATAGTTCATCAGGCACTCTATCTATCAGATCTAGGCCCTTAAATCTATTTCTCACTTCCACTGTATAGTCATAAGGGATTTGATTTAGGTCATACCTGAATGGTCTAGTGGTTTTCTCCACTTTCTTCAGTTTCAGTCTGAATTTGGCAATAAGGTGTTCATGATCTGAGCCACAGTCAGCAAGGAAGTTGTGGTCTTAAAAATTAATGAATGAACAATCTGTCTAGTCTTTTGATGATGAAACCAGGGTGTTACCATCAAGAGAGAGGTTGACAATCTCAGCATTGCCTGTTAAACACAACAATGATGACACAGTCTAGAAGCATCGCATGGCATCGCTGGATAACGTAAAATATTGGGAGAGCTTCATAATTAAGTCCACAGCCATGATCACTCTCTGTATTTTATCCAAGAGGAGATCACACATCAGTAACTCCCTGGAAATTAAGCAGTGTTTTAACTTCCAGCACCACTGAGATCTTTCCAAAGAATCTTGTGGCGAATCCTGACTTTTCTACAACTTTATAATTACCCAGTTGTGGTTGGTTTAGACATAGCAGATTCTAGCCGTTTGATGGCTTTCATGCTGGGATATAAATCAGACTCCCATAAGCATCCAGCTCAGCCTTTGTTTGACAGGCATTCTAAACCTATTCTAGGGATGATTTGTGTGGAGAATGCATATTAGATTAGGTGAAGTGGGAGATGCCACAAAAACTATATCCTGCTTATTGTCCCTGGAACTTGCTCTCTTAAATGGAAAATAGCTCTGTACCTCTAGGAAATTACATAATTCAAAGTTAAGTGCCAGATAATCTGTACAACCAAAAAAGTGCTCTAGTATTAGAGGGTGAGGGGCATGGAAAGCTTGCAAGAGAGGTGGAATCTGAAAAGAGACCTAGGTACTCTCCTGGCCAAGGGGATGCCACACGCTTGCCTTTTCCCCCTACTAGGGAAAGGGAAGGAGCGTTCAGACCTTTCTCTCTCTCTCTCAGGTGCAGCCCTTGCTGTGAGTCAAGACTTGAATTCAGGTTGTCCCATCAGTGCATTTTTCATCACAGGCTGGGAATGACCTCCCACCCTTGGTGACTTATGAACCAATATCATGATTTTGGCATCCTTGTAATCTTACCCTGTAATTTACTTAACATTTCTTTTGAAATTGATAACTTGATGCATCTTTTTACTTTATCTTTTGATGGAGTTGTTGGTCCCCATTAGAATTCCAGAGGTAATATGAAGATTATTTTAAAGGGAAGACTTTTGAGGTTCAGAAGATGCAGAAAGATGCCTTCTTGGAGCTTCCCTTATCTGACTATAAGCAGCAACTTCTGGGGAATGCATATGCCATCATTCCCTCTTTGGGTGGATCTACACCCAAAAAGGAGAATACAGATAAAACTACCCCAAATCTCTTCTCTGAGGGCGTTTTATGGCCCTAAAGGAGACAGACTACTCATACCTATTAAGACAAACAGTATCAGAAACTTTCTTCTTTTCTATCGAGATATAACAATATATAACATTACATTGTTTCAGGTATATAATATTTATAATGACTATATATATATTGCAAGATGATCACCACAAGTCAAGATTCATCACTATGCATAGTTATTTTTGTGTGTGTGTGTGATGAGAACTTTTATTATTTACTCTCTTGTCAAGTTTCAAATATTTCAGACATGTCTTCCCTGGTGGCTCAGATTGTAAAGAATATGCCTGCAATACAGGAGACCCTGGTTTGATCCCTGGGTCAGGAAGATCCCTTGGAAAAGGGAATGGCAACCTACTCTTGTATTCTTGCCTGGAGATTTCCATGGACAGAGGAGCCTGGAAGGCTATAGTCCATGGGGTCACAAAAGAGTCAGACATAACTTAGTGACTAAACAACAACAATTGTATTATATTATATATAACAGTTAGATTATATATTTTAAACTATTACTAAAACATATATGAATAAATTTTCATTAGCTATTATAACTTAGTCATTTCTGATTCTTTGAGACCCCATGGACTGTAGACCATCAGGCTCCTCTGTCCATGGGGATTCTCAAGCCAAGAATACTGGAGTGGGTTGCCATGTACTCATCCAGGGGATCTTCCCAACCCAGCGATCAAACCCAGGTCTCCCACACTGCAGGCGGATTCTTTACTGTCTGAGCCACCAGGGAAGCCCTTAGGGTTCCCCTAAACATTAGTTCTTCAAATATCACCTTTATTATTCTTGCTTTGCCTATAAGCCCTGTGCACTCATGAGTTATGTGAGTCTTTGAATTTTGGTTCTTGAATGCTAATTCCTATCTTTAAAATACCAAAGTTGTTCATGAAAAGTAATAATAAAGATGCACAAATATGTAATTGAAAATATGGTTTGGGTGATGACCATCTTCAAAATGGTTTTAAATCAAATCCTTACTTACGGTTTAGCTTTGACCTCAGCAATAAATATCTACAAATTCATGGGTGTACCTCCCCCACCAGATCATAACTTTGATGTGTGTCTCATAGTGCATTAAAATAAATATTTAATCTTAAAAAGTTTATTTGTTTGACATCTTAAATCATTTTGAGTAGCATTAAGAGTGTGCATTCCATACCCCTTGAAAATACTGTTTCAGTTGTCCCTGTGGGTTATTCTGCTATTCAAAGAGATAATATCTGGGAAATTGTGTCTATTTTTTCAAATCTGTGTACATAGAAGAATGTACTAGTGATTGTGGGGGCAGGCAGGACCACGAGCTTAAGAAACTTGAGCTTTGTTTCGAGCTCTGGAACAAAACATCTGTGTGATGTTGGCAAAGTCCCTTCCCTATTCTGGGCCTCAGTTTCTTCATCTAGTCAGTGAAGAGGGGATGGGGACCGGCAAGCCTTTCCATCCATGACCCTCTAGATTGCTTGATTCTCCTGCAGTTAAGTCAAGTGTGTTTAAGTAAGCAAGCCACCTCCTGCTTGCCTCATTCGGGCCTCTTATCTTAATAAGTAATGAATGTGCCAAAGGCTGACAATGACATATTTTGAAAATAGTTTTAATGCATGGCTGGCAGAGGACCTGTTGGGCGTTGACAAATTACACAAACAGAAATGATGAGGAGTGCATCAAATATTAATGGCCCAGGGCCCAGACGGTAATGGAGAACTTACCTGTATCTTACACAGGCCTACTCATGTTCGGCTGAAGGGAACATTTCTTTTCAGCCTCTCCAGGCAAGTGTAGGGCTGGCTCTCAGGGAAATGGAGAAGAAGTCAAAGTTGGTTTTTCAGATCTTTGACTTTGGTTTAATGTATTCCTGGAGGCTATTTGAGAGTTGAGCTCTTCTACGTGTACCTTTTACATGATATGTAAATATCATGCATTTGTGTTTCTGAATGCTGATTCCTATTTTAAAAGTTCAGAATTGACTAGGAAAAGTATGAAAAACCAATACTAAGGTTACAAGCATATGAACTTAAAAACATGCACTGAGAACATAGCCCTAATATTTTAATGTAAATGCAAGAATTCTTCTTATTAGGGGATTTTTCAACCTAAGCATCTTTTTAAACATTAGTACAATAAAATTTATATCTATTAAATCAGTAACTATTTAAACTGTTCTTCTCACTTCAAGCAGCTTTGCATTGAGTTAAAATTTAAAGTCATGGTGCCCAAAATATTCACAAAATATTTAATTTGAAGAGGCTAGAATTCCCCATGGTAGATTTTTCATCAGTATCTCTTGTTCTTCTCTATCAGTGAGATCTTGATAAGTCTTTACTGTGAGCAAATGACTATATTCTAGTCCAGGTAGGATTATCAGATTTGCAAATAAAAATACAGAATTTCCAATTAATGTTGACTCTCAGGTGAACAAAAACTATATTTGAGTATGTATGTTCCATGCAATATTTGAGACATACTAAAAATCATTTATTGTCTGTCTAACATAAAAATTTAACTGGGCATCCTATATTTTATCTACCTAAACCCAAGGGTTGGAAAATCTTTTTTATAAAGGGCCAGATAGTAAATATTTTAGGCTTTGTGGGCCATAGATAATTTTAACTCTGTCATAGACACAGAGAATAATTTTGCAAATGAATGAGCATGGCTGTGTTTCAATAAAATTGTTTATGGACACTAAAGTCTAAATTTTGTAGAATTTTCATGTGTCATGAAATATTATCCTTTTGATTTTTCTCTCAATCAGTTAAACATGTAAAAACAACTGTGACTTTGTGTGTGTGTGCAGTTGCTCAGTCATGTCCAACTCTTTGCGGCACCATGGACTGTAGCCTGCCAGGCTCCTCTGTCCATGAAATTTTCCAGGCAAGAATACTGGAGTGTGTTGCCATTTCCTACTCCAGAGCATCTTCCTGACCCAGCAAATGTCTCTTTGCATTTCCTGCGTTGGGAGGCAGATTCTTTACCACTGCACCATCTGGGAAGACACTTGGCTTATGCACCTAATCTCCCCCCTCCCCCAGCAATTTTAGAAACACTGAATCACTATGCTAAACACCTGAAACTAATATAATAGTTTAATTCAACTACAATTTAAAAACTAAAGACAATATGAAAAGAAAAATGAATTTAAGTGAAGAAATGGAAAATCTGAATAGACTATTTACTAGTAAAGGGATTGAATCTGGAATCAAAAATCCCTCAACAAAGAAAAAGTGAGGACCATATAACTTTACTGGTAAATTCTATCATACATTTAAAGATGAACTAATACCAGTCCTTCTCAAACTCTTCCAAAAAACAGAAGAGGAGGGGACATTTTTAAACTCATTTTTTAAGGCTAGCATCACCCTAACACCAAAGTCAGACAAGGACCCTACAACAAGAATAAAAAAGAGAAATTACAGGCTGATATCACTGATGAATATAGATGCAAAAAATTGCTCAAAAAATTTTTAGTGAATCAAATACAGCAATACATTGAAAAGATCATACACCATTAAGTAGGATTTATTTCAAGGATGCAAGGATGGCTCAGCTTCCACAAACTAATAAATGTGATATACAACCTTAACAAAATGATTAACCATATAAAATTTATGTAGTCATCACAAAGGATTAAGAAAGAATATTTGACAAAATTCAGCATCCATTCATGATAAAAACTCTCAACAAACTGAGTACAGAGGAAATATGGGTGTGCATGCTCAGTCACCTCCAACTCTTTGCAACCTATGGGCTGCAGCTCACTAGGCTCCCCAGTCCATGAAATTTCCCAGGCAAGAATACTGGAATGGATTGCCATTTCCTTCTCCAGAGAGGAAATGTATCTCAAAATAATAAAGGCTGTATATGACAAGCCACAGTTAACTTCCTACTCAATGGTGAAAAAACTGAAATTTTTTCTTTACGATCAGGAGCTAGACTCTAATAGGATGCCTACTGTTGCCACTTTTATACAACATAGTACTGGAAGTCCTAGTCAGAGCAGTTGGGCAAGAAAAAGAAATAAAAAGCTTCCAAATTGGAAATGAATAAGTAAAAATGTCTATTTGCAGATGCCATGATATTATATATAGAAAAGCCTAAAGGCTCCACCCAAAACTGTTGGAACTAATAAACAATTTCTGTCAACTATTAGGATACAAAATCAATGTATAAAAAACTTGCATTTATATATACACTATCAAGATTGCCAGGAGAAATATCAGTAACCTCATATATGCAGATGACACCACCCTTATGGCAGAAAGTGAAGAGGAACTAAAAAGCCTCTTGATGAAAGTAAAAGTGGAGAGTGAAAAAGTTGGCTTAAAGCTCAAAATTCAGAAAATGAATATCATGGCATCTGGTCACATCACTTCATGGGAAATAGATGAGGAAACAGTGGAAACAGTGGCAGACTTTATTTTGGGGGGCTCCAAAATCACTGCAGATGGTGACTGCAGCCATGAAATTAAAAGACGCTTACTCCTTGGAAGGAAAGTTATGACCAACCTAGATAGCATATTGAAAAGTAGAGACATTACTGTGCCAACTAAGGTCTGTCTAGTCAAGGCTATGGTTTTTCCAGTAGTCATGTACAGATGTGAGAGTTGGACTGTGAAGAAAGCTGAGCACCGAAGAGCTGATGCTTTTGAACTGTGGTGTTGGAGAAGACTCTTGAGAGTCCCTTGGACTGCAAGGAGATCCAACCAGTCCATTCTGAAGGAGATCAGCCCTGGGTGTTCTTTGGAAAGAATGATGCTAAAGCTGAAACTCCAGTACTTTGGCCACCTCATGCAAAGAGTTGACTCACTGGAAAAGACTCTGATGCTGGGAGGGATTGTGGGCAGGAGGAGAAGGGGACGACCGAGGATGAGATGGCTGGATGGCATCACCAACTCAATGGATATGAGTCTGAGTGAACTCTGGGAGTTGGTGATGGACAGGGAGGCCTGGTGTGCTGCGATGCATGGGGTTGCAAAGAGTCAGACATGACTGAGAGACTGGACTGAACTAAACAAAATACTAATGGAATGAAAAGTTAAAGATATAATCCCATTTGTAATTGTGTCAATAACAATAAAGTGATTAGAAATAATTTTAACCAAGGGGGAAAAATATCTATTCACTGAAAATTAAAATACATTGTTGAAATACATTGAAGAAGGCAATTTCCATGTTCATGGGTTGGAAGAATTAATATTGTTAAAATGTCCATTCTACTCAAAATGATTTACAGATTTAATGAAATTTCTATCAAAATTCCAATGAATTTTTTAAAGATAGAAAAAAAATCCTTAAATTTATGTGGAACCACAAGAGACTCTGAAAAGAACAAAGCAATACTGAAAAAGAAGAACAAAGCTAAAAGCATCATATTCCTTGATTTCAAACTATATTACAAAGCTATAGTGATCAAAACAGTATGGTTTTGGCCTAAAAACAAACACATGGATCAATAGTACAGGATGGAGACCCCAGAATAAAACCACATATATATGATCAATGAATTATGACAAAGAAACCAATAAATGGTGTTGGGAAAACTGGATAACTACATGCAAAAAGAAAAAGAAAAGAAAGGAAACTAGACTCTTATACCATACTCAAAAATCAAGTTACATTAAATTAAATACTTAAAGATCTGAAGCTGTAAAACTCCTGGAAGAAAATGTAAGGGATAAGCTCTTTAACCTCTGTCTTGGCAATGATTTTTTTGATTTGACACCAAAAGCAAAGGCAACAGAAACAAAATAATCAAGTCAAATTAAATTAAATTAAAATGTATATCAAATTAAAAAGCTTCTGCACTTCAAAAATCAAAAGACAACCTAATAATGGGAGAAAATATTTGTAAATCATATATCTGATACGGGCTTAGCATTCAATATATATAAAGAACACATACAACTTAACTGTGAAGAAAAACAATCTGATGAAAAATGGGCAGAGGAACTGAGTAGACATATTCCCAGAGAAGACATACAGATGGCCAAAAGACACATTAAAAGAGTCACACTGGTGACTGGTGTCACCAAACATCAGGGAAATGCAAATTAATACCACAGTGAGATAGCACCTCACACCTGTAAGAATATGGCTGATATAAAAAAGACAATATATTAATAACAACTGTTGAGGGTATGGAGAAAAGGAAACTCTTGTGCACTGTTGATGGGACTGTGAATTGGAACAGCCACTATAGAAAATAGTACAGAAGTTCCTAAAAAATAAAAATAAGACTGTCATGATCCATCAATCCCATTTCTGGATATATATTCAAAGGAAGTGAAAACAGGATATTGAGAGATATCTGCACCCCGTGTTCATTGCAGTATTATTCACAATAGCCATGCTATGATCTTCCCTGGTGGCTCACACATTAGAGAATCTAGCTGCATTGCAGGAGACCTGAGTTCCGTCTCTGGGTTGGGAAGATACCCTGGAGAAGGGAATGGCTACTCATTCCAGTATTCTTGCCAGGATAATCCCAAGGACAGAGGATCCTGGCAGGCCACAGTCCAAGGGATCACAAAAAGTCAGACACTACTGAACAATTAACGCTTTCACACAAGATATGGAAACAGCTTAAATGTCTGTCAGCAGATGAATGGATAAACAAAATGTGGTATATGTATACAATGGAGTATTATTTAACCACAAAAAAGAAGGAAATCCTGCCATTTGTGGCAACAGTGATGGACCTTGAGGGCATTATGCTAAGTGAAATAAACCAGATAAAGGCAAACACTGGATGGTAACACTTATATGTGGAACCCTGGTTCCTCAGTGGTAAAGAACCCATCTGCTAATGCAGGAGATGCAGGTTCAATCCCTGGGTTGGAAAGATCCCCTAGAGAAGGGAATAGGCAACCCACTCCAGTATTCTTGCTTGGAAAAAATCCCACAGAGAATGGAGCCTGGTGGGCTACAGTCCATGGGGTCACATAGAGACATAATTTAGCAACTAAGCAACAGCAACAACAAAATAAAAAGCCAAACCCATAGAAGCAAGAGAGTAGAAAATGGTTTGTAGGGGCTGGGAACTGGAAAAATCGGGAGAGGCTGAAAAACTCTTTCAGCTATAATATGAATAAGGTTTAATGTGTAACATTATCTACATATCTAATATATACAGGGTGCCAATAGTTTTATTGTGCCACTGAAATAAGAGAGTAGAACTTGAATGTTCTCACTACCAGCACCTACAGAAAAGGTAAATATGTGAGGTGATGGACCTGCTAATTAACTGGATGGTGGGATTCTTTTCACAATGTATATGCATATCAAATCACCACGATGTATACTTTAAATATCTTACAATTTTATTTGTCAACTATACCTCAGTAAAACCAAAAGAAAAGAAATAAGAGAGTACCCCTCCAACATTTTTATTTTTCAGTTAGAAAAGCCTTCAGTGAGGAAGACACAATTGAGCTGAAACCTGCAAGAGAAGTAATTGTAAACTGAAGGATGGAAGGAAAGAAAAGAGATGTGTGATGGTCACAGAAAGAGTTTGAGGGCTTAAGGATCAGAAGGAAGTCATGAGCTGGGGCATGACTATGTGGGTTTGGTGAGCGATAGAGCTAGTGACATAGCCAGGAACCAACTCAGCCAGTCTCTCTGTCTCTCTCTCAGTATTTGCATTTCAAAAGCCTCTCTTTGCTCAGTGTCTTTGGCCCTTAAGCTGCCACATGAGTCACAACTCAAACTAATAAAATCCCCAGATGGCAGTCCATGACTCAGTTCTTGGTTGATGGTGAGGTAAAGGTGACCATTGCCAAGGTATTGAATCAGCTTCTAAAATCTCAATCCTGACTGTGTGTTCTGTGGAGCAGTCGCGGCAGAGTGGCTTTGGACTCACAGCTGAGATTGCCATCATCCTGAAAGGGAAAGAAGATAGAATGTTGACTTGGGAATAGGGTATGTTAGTCCCCAAATAGCCAATGTGAAAACTGAAGCTGATATTACCTTCAGTAAATGGAATTACTTACTCTAGAAATGGAAAATCTTGAAAAAGTGTAGGTTCCAAGTGTCAGAACCAAAAAATCTTACTCTTGACATTTCAGCCCAGGAGAGGACACGTGGTAGAATTTCAGGCAGGGGCTTGACAACATCACACTCTTTCCTCTCCTGCATGCACACTCGCATCCTCACATACCTCATGATGCTCTAGGTCCTGTGTCTAAAGCCATGAATTCTCTGCTTTTCATTTCTATTTTGATATAAAGTTTGCTGTGCTGACTTGATCACAGAGCAAAAAGAATTTTGACTTAGGTGTCATAATTTATGCAGCTGATTTCCTGTGAGATTGTGTTGCAACTTCTGTCAGTATATTCACCTTATATTTACCCTGCTCTGGCTGCTTGGACATTGATCATATCCTGTGAGAGCAGAGCTCTGGCCCCTCAGCAGGGCAGGCAGGAAGACCCTTTGGGGAAGAGGTTCAATGGCTCTTCTCATCTTGTACCCTCTAGGCAACTGCCTTCTCCAGCAAAGCATGGAGCCAGGCTGGGCCAAGGGTTGCAAGTATGCTGAGACGCAAAATCCTCCTGTAGCTTGAATGACCTGCTGAAGAGGTGTGTGACATGACAGACACATGGGGAAGGGAGGAGGGGGGGGAGGGAGGGGGAGGCCCCAGGAGCTCATGGCATCGACCCTCCCCTCCATCAGGAGGTTCAGAGCTGGGCTTCTCTCACAGGCATCCTCCACTATTACCTGGCATTTCCTTCATTTGAACTGAGATCTGCCTCCCTCAGCTTTCTCCTCTTTTCCTGCCCTTGGGAATTTGAAACAGTTCATCCTAGAGCACTTTTCCCCAGTGGGATAGGGGATAATGGAAGAAGTTCCCTCTGGAGGGATGTATCTGCGGAGCAACCGCTGGAAAATTGCTGAAGCTCATTGCCTCCAAACAGCTGTCCAGTTCCTGTGCTGCAGTGACACACTCTAGCTCCAACCTTGTCAGGCCAGGAGGAACAGGGACAGGGGTTTGGGCATCTTGTGCTGTCCTTCTCTTCAGAATGTTCCTAATAGTCCTGGATTAGGTCTGAGCAACTTTCTTTGTTCCACTTGACCTTTACCAAAGCTCATTGTTTTTGTGTTGTGTGTTCGTCGCTCAGTTGTGTCCGACTCTTTGCGACTCCATGGACTATAACCCGCCAGGCTCCTCTGTCCGTGGAATTCTCCAGGCAAGAATACTGGAGTGGATTCCGTTCTCCAGCAGATCTTCCCAACCCAGGGATGGAACTCGGTCTCCCGAACTGCAGGCAGATTCTTTACTATCTGAGCCGCCAGGGAATTGCCTATTATCAAAGCTGAGGGACTAGATGGTCACCTGACCTAGGCTGAGCTAATCAGATTCTCTCAAAAAGCTGAGTGGCAGGGAAAACACAGGCTGGCCTTAGAGGATGATAAGACTGTGGGGAGTCAGGATCACAAGGAGCAACATCTGAATAAGACTTGCAGAGGTTTGGGGAAACAGAAGAGCCTCAAAAAGGAACAGTCTGCAGTGAAAATGGAATGGGCTTGCAAAGAGAAGCAGAAATGGGAGGTCGAGTGATTCCCCAAATAAGGAGGCAACAAGTAGAGCTGGTTGGTAAGTTTCCAGTTCCCATAATGACCCACTGTATTTCTGCAGATAGGTTTCACAAGATTTTCCTGCATCCTTCTAATAAATTCCTTATTGCCAAAGCCAGCTTGAGTGAGTATCTGTTTCTAGAAATAAAGTGATCCTTCAGACGAGGTTGTAAAATTTGATATCATAGGGGAAAAGATAACCCCATTGGTTTGTGTCCTGGAGTCATTGCCAGTCGTTGGCTTGTAGTTTAAGTAAGGAGGGGGTTCTCCAGGTCTGAGTTCTCTCCTTCTCTGGCATTCCATCTTGCTGTAAATTGCAGCATTAGAGAGCCATTCCTTTGGAAGTCAGTATTTGCCTCTCAAGGAACTTGGCTCAGTGTTAGTAAACTAAAATGAGCACTCAGAGATGATTAACTTGGAGGAGGATGGATGAACCAGTGAGTGAAGACTGAGAATTCGTACCGGGAATGGGAGGTTATTTGGAATTCCTATTAGGAATTGACAGTATTGCTGGCTGTGGGGGAGAGGTCTGGGCACAGAAGTCCCTCTTCCTTTCCATCTTCCCTCCCATCCTGTGTTTCCATTTCTATTCCTACCTACTCCATGGGCCTTCTGTGATTTTTTGGGTCAGGCCAACAATTTCTCTTCAGCGACTCCTGCATTTACATGGAGGCTTGGCAGAAGCCCAGAGAAATGGCATGTGAATAACGCTGTGGCTCCGTGCCAAGTATAGTGGGATTTGTTACTGAGGATCTCCCAGGGCCTGGGCCACGTGTCCCTGTGTCATGCAGAGATGCTCAGTAATGCACTAATGTCCTGGTGCACAGGTGGGCTGGGATCTTGCCTCTCAGATGCTAGATCTGGTGGCCTTGCTGGTGGTCCTCCTCATTCACTTGATGTGGGGACGTCTCCCCAAACAATGCACTGGGCTAGGCACCCTTCTAGAGCCTCCTTGTAAGTTCCTGATCCAGCCCAGGCTGTGATGCCTGACTTATTCATCATTCTTGCTACTTGCTCCTTCTGAGTGTCACCTCAAATCTTGTCCTAGGATGATGATATTAGAGATATGGGTAAGGTTTTGGTTTTTCTATTATTTTAAAATAATATTTATTTATTTGACTGTGTTGGGGCTTAGCTGCGGCACATGGGCTCTCTAGTTGTGGCATGCAGGCTCCAGAGAGCACAGGCTCAGTAGTTGGGGTGCACGGGCAGCATCTTAGTTATCCGAGCAGGCATCGAACCTGTATCCCCTGCATTGCAAGGCAGATTATTATGTTTTAAATTTTAATTGGCAGATAATTACTTTAAAATATTGAGGTTTTTTTTTTTTTGCCACACATCAACATGAATCGGTCATAGGCATACATGTCACATATATATGGGTCCCTCTGGAACCTACTTCCCACCTCCCTTAACTACTGGACCACCAGGAAGGTCCCTATTATTTTTCAAAGAGTGGAAGTGGAAAATACATTGAGAATGTTGGCACCAGCTGAGTTTAAATTTTCCATATAAATTGTGCCAAAAGATGGTTTTATATTGCGGTATGACGTATTCGCCCCCTCTGCCTTTCTCTTGTCTAACAGCACGTGCCTGGGCCTAAGCCTGTACAAGCTAATTTCAGCCTGACCCTGATTAAAATTTCCTTCCAGGAAACCTGAGAGACTGCTGTTTGTCGGTGAATGATCCCCATCACACCCCTGCCCCCCGGTCATCCCCAGAAGCCATTCTTCAGAAGCCAGATGCTGCAAGTGAGACTATGAAAGGTGTCAGTCCCATTCGTAATGCTGGTAATTCTTAGGGGAGGCAGCAGGATTCTTTGCTTTATTTTTTCAAGTTGAGCATATAGCCATGGTGATTGGGGGAGAGTCCTCATTTCCATTCTGCTAGATGGGGAGAAGAGGTCCATCCACCTCCTGAATTAGAAGAGACCATTCTTACTCCTGATATGCAGGGTTGGCTGATTTGGGAATGCCACCTTTTCTTCATTTCCATCTGTTTTTTGTTGTGGCAGCATCAGAGTCATTACCATTTAAAGAGTTAAATTGTGGAGCAGGCAGGAGTTTCAGGTATCAACCTGAGGTCCTGAAAGTGTTTCACTGAGTCTCCAAATTAAAGCTGGTAAAATACTTCCCTGGTGGCTCAGCGGTAAAGAATCTGCCGGCCAATGCGGGAGACGCAGGTTCGATCCTTGGGTCGGAAAGATTCCCCTGGAGAAGGAAATGGCGACCCACTCCAGTATTATTAACGCCATGGACAGAGAAGCCAGGTAGTCCACATAGTCTATTCTATAGTTCATGGAATCACAAAGAGTCTGGCATGACTCAACAACTACACAACAGCAACAAAAGCTGACTAAGAAGAGGACAGAAAGATTTCTGGGGCTCTAGTTATAGGAGAAAGCGTGCTTTGGTTTATGAGTGGGAGTCTGGAGACTTTCGTGACCTTAGCTTCTGACCTGTCTCACAGGGTATCGTCTTTTAGTTCTTGTAGCTGGGTGTGATTTAAGGCAAAGGCTCCAAACACCCTATTTCATGCTAACCTTTTTCTCCATCCATCATCATCCATTCTCCTCCTTCTGAATAATAACTAATATGTGTGCATTGAAGTACCATTTGTGAAACATCCATTATCTAATTTTGAGGACCTGGGGGCTGAGGGAGTTTGACTGACTTGGCCGGTGTTCCTTGTCAGTAGATGGTGAAGACAGATCCAAATCCCACAGCACAGGACAAAGTCCAAATCGAAACATAATTTTAGGAGAAAAGTCTCAGGAACACATCATTTTTAAAAAAGCAGAAGTTTTAGGAACTGAAGATTTAAACACATAAATTGCATATATATGATATATGAGTGTATACATATATGCCTGTATATACACTCCCATTTGTGTGTGCATGTGTATGTATGTGTGTGTGTATATATATATATATATATATATATATATATGTTAAAAACAAGTATACATGATTGGGAATACTTTTCCTCCCATGGAAGTTTCTTCAGAAGAAGGCAATGGCACCCCACTCCAGTACTATTGGCCTGGGAAAATCCCATGGACAGAGGAGCCTGGTGGGCTGCAGTCCATGGGGTCGCGACTGAGCAACTTCACTTTCACTTTTCACTCTCATGTATTGGAGAAGGAAATGGCGACCCACTCCAGTGTTCTTGGCTGGAGAATCCCAGGGATGGGGGAGCCTGGTGGGCTGCCATCTATGGGGTCGCACAGAGTCGGACACGACTGAAGCGACTTAGCAGCAGCAACAGCAGCAGAAGTTTCTTCAAGCACACTTGCTTAAAGATGACTAGAAGGGTAGTGTTTGGCCTGAGGAATGTATGGCAAATGCTATAATTTAATAATTAATATAGTTATATTATTAATGTAAAATAATATACAGTATATATATATATATGTGTATATATATATATTCTGGGTAGTATGATGCTGAGTCAGGTTACTGAGAAACATCATTTGTTTCAGGCAAAAAAACGTTCCCTTTCCTATATTAAGGTCTTCAAATCACATGAAAGTTACGTTTGTTTTTAACTTGTTGTTTTCGAAGGTTACCTTTTAAGATGCACAGCTGACAGCAGATTGTTCCTTGTCTTTGTGGCGTGACAATTGGAAACACTGCATTCATTCATTTACTTAATAAGCACGTTTGGGCATTTAATCAAAATGCTGGGAATGAGAGCATTCTGGGAATGAAAGTGTAAAGATCACTAAACCAAGTGTTGCTTCCAGAGGAATATGACGTGAAAGGGCCTAAAGAAATTTCTGAGTTGGTGGAATACAAGATGGGACACATTTATTCTCAGTCAATTTATTGGGTGACCATAGCAAGAAAAAAAAAATATATATATATATATATACTCAGTCAATAGGGAAGGGAATGTCTGAGTGAGATTTGAAGCATGAATTTCAAATTCCATGCAGGTGGAGGAGGAAGGAAAGGGTACTAAAGGCAGAGGAAATAGCTTGTTGGGAGAGACATCAGTTATACTATTTAATGTGACAAAAGATCGTCAGAGTAAGTTGCCACACACTCAACACACGGGTTTAGCATCTGCAATGTGCCTGGCACACTGTCAGGCCCTAGCTAGCCAGTTAGCTGTGCTGTGTTTTGCAGCCCCGTGGACTCTGTAGCCCACCAGGCTTCTCTGTCCATGAGATTTCCCAGGCAAGGATACTGGAGTTGACTGCTATTTCCTTCTCCAGGGGCTCTTCCCGACTCAGGGATTAAACCCGTGTCTCTTCTGGCTCCTGCATTGGCAGGTGGGTTCTTTACCATTAGCGCCACCCAGGAAGTTCTGCAAGTGTCAAGTACTTGGGGTACAAAAATCATTCACATAGAAGCCCTGCCATCTGGAGACTTAGAATCACAGAATACTGGGACTTTGATGTATCTTGCCAGTGATTTTATTCCAGTGCTTTTTCGGATTCCGTGTTGCTGAATTATAGGAGTTCTGCTTCTTAGGCTCCTACTGAGGCAAGAAGATGAGAATGTATTTGTCAGCTCAAACCAAGTTGTGATGCAATAACAAATGGTCCCCAAATCGTAATGGCTTACAACAATAAAGATGTGTTTTTCACTCATGTGACATGATCATCATGGATCAATTCTGGTTTTACTTCATATTTTCTTCATTCTAGGACCTGCTGAAGGAGAAGCTCTTATTTAAGGCATGTTTGGCCCGTTTCAGAGGGAAAAGAGTGGTGGACCATGGCTTTATAGCTTTTGCTCATCAACAGTACCTGTCATTTCTGCCTATGCTCACTGGCTAAAAGCAAGTGATATGGCTAAGCCTGATATCAGTGCAACAAGGAAGGATATTCTTTTTCCAGGATTAGGGGGACATATTCTGAGTAGTTATAACATCATGGAGTTTAGAAATTCTTTATTTTGGCTTCAAATAGTGCACCTCCATGTGTAATAGTTTTATGTATTGTACTTATAAGCAATATTTTGCTCAAAGCATGACAAAGAATACTAGATGTCCACTAAAAACTGTTCTCCACTGTCACAGCACAGTCATGATTCACTTTGCATCCAGGTGTGGCTCTGTGTCTAGTTCTCAACAGTACACTATAGGTTCATACCGTCTGTGTTGATTTTAGGCCATAAGTTCTAAGAAGCAGCTATATACTTTCTCCATAATACCGCTTCCCTTAGCATAGCAAGATACAAACACTAGCTAGGCTAGGAGATGGCCCATGCACTGGAGGGACAGTCTCTGAATCACAGTATGGAAGAACACTGCCAACTATCCCACCCTGGATTACGGGGTGAGTAAGAAAGAGGCTTCTATTTTTTTTTTAAACCACATACATTTCAGGGTCTATTTGTTACAGCTGTTTAAACTCTAAAGATGACATATCTAAGAACAAATTTGGTCTTATCTAATTCTCTCCTTGTTCTGAGAAGGAAGCAGAAGGTCAGGGAAGGATGGCAACTTGCCCACATTTACACAGAGCTATTTTAGGATGAAGCCTTCAATATGGATCTCTGGACTTACAGGCCAGGGCTTCTGGCTCTGTCCAGAAGTGAGGGAACATATGATTAAAGTTCAGGCTCCAGGTTGCTTGTTCATGCCCTCAATCTGGTCCAAAGATGTGTCCCATGTTTCCTGCATAAAGTTTTAAATTGGTATGAATTCATTGCAGACATCTATATATCAGGATATTTCACAAGAATGATTAGGTTCTGACTTCTCCTGAAAAACCATAGAGTTTGCCAATGCTAGGTCTGTTCCTATGAGGGGGAAAGTTGGCTTCAGCTCCTCTCTGTTTAGATGGGGCGTGTGCTCTCCAATTCATTAACAACCCTTCTGCACCCTATGGTTGCCTGCCTCTGAAACATAGAACCATTGCCATTTATTGTGATGCTTATTTAAGCTGATAGTAAAGAGGAAAGCACATTTTTATTTTTCTATCATTCTTATAAAATACAGAATAATGAAGCAACCAGAGAGAAGGAACATAATTGGAGAGACTATATTTCCTTGGGAAATGAAGAACCATGCTTACTCCGGCCCACTTCACCTGCTTCTGTCACCCCCAAGTGCTTGCATTATATACCAGGACTATGGATTAATGTGGGGAAATGATTTCTCTTTCCTGAAGACCATGGCTGAGCCAAGATAAGACTTTTTTCTTGAGTCAGAGGTGTTATATATAGATGATCACCTACATTGGTGTGGTGTGACCACTTCCTTCAGCCTTGCGGTGGGTGCTTACTGAGGGCAAGGTGCTCAAACCAGAGGCCTGAGCTGGTGGGAAGGCAAGGGGTCCCCAGGAGCCTGGATTGCGGGTGTGTGTAGGGGGGTCCTCTGCCCTCCAGAGGCTGGGAGTAAACATCCAGGAGGGTTTTAGGAGCATGGTCTCTGCTTTACTTTCCCTCCTCAGCACACTCGATGGATGACTTGCTCCCAAAGCCCACCCAGGGCGCATGTGTCCTTTCATATTTTGGAATATTAGCTATTTTTATGTTGTACCTCATAGAAGCCTGTGTAACCTATCACTTAAGAATCTCGCTAAAATGACCAATGCACAAATGGATGGTGGTTTTTTATTTTTCTTTTTTTTTTTTGCTATTTGGAAGACTAGGTAGTCAGCTCTAGCAGAGATTCTAGACTCCGGGACTAGGAAATGCATTCCTGCTAGGACTCCTACGCAAATCTCTGCTCAAAATACCCTTCCTTGTGAAGACTTTTGCTCACTTCTCAATCTGCAGTCGCGTCCCTCCTCAGCATCCCTCATCCCCCTCTCCACTCATCCCTGAGGTCATTTTACACACACCTTCCTTGTTTCCTGGTGTCATTGTCTCTCGGTTGTGAGCCCCACACGGGGCAGACACTGTCAGCCTTGTCCACTGGGGTAGCCTCATTTCAACAGAGACCAATTGAATTAATGAGTGAGGTGACTTGGACACTGGTAGGTCTTTGATAAACATCCCTGATCTTTGTTACATGAATCAGGTCCTGGGAGAAGTGGGGTGATGGTAGCAATGGCAACACCAGATTAAGAGGTCTGAGAGCAAAAGAGAAATGTGTCCTTTGCAGACAGAGATTGGGGAGGCTGAAGTTTCCAGAGTGAGCATGCCTATGTGAAACGTCTGGGCAGACACATCAGTCTGTGTTAGGGAAGCAGGAGAATGCTTCTTGGGCACTCAGAGTCCTCTGGGTTTAGCTCGGAGAGCTGACAGAAGTGGTAGGGCTTGGGGATGTGAGCAGAGCCCCAGACTGGGATGAAGGAATCTCACTAGGTACAGTTCTAGGACAGCTCTGAGGATCAGGGCTGTGACCCACCCCTCCCTGAGCCTTCCCGCTGCTACCTTCTGTCCAGGTAAGCTGGGAGGACACAGCAGCCCAGACTCAACTGAAATGAAGTTTACACCACTAGGTGAGACAGGGTCTGTGTAGCAACAGTTGGGCTTCCCAGGTGGCTCAGTGGTAAAGAGTCTGCCTGCTAGTGCAGGAGACGCAGGAGAGGTGGGTTCAATCCCTGGGTCGGGAAGATCCCCTGGAGGAGGCAATGGCAACCCACTCCAGTACTCTTGCCTGGGAAATTCCACGGACAGAGGAGCCTGGTGGGCTCGAGTCCACGGGGACTACAGAGTTGGACTCGACTGAGCACACGTGCACAGAGGAACAGGTTAAAAATAAACTATGTCTTGCTCATTGGGGTTTATGGCCTGAGACTTGTATTCTTAGCATGGACAGTCCTTCACAACTGTATCTCCACTATTTTTCCTTCCACTCATGGATTGCTGGTAAGAGTGATTTTGTTATAAGAATAAATGTAGATCCACACTCGAGTTTATTTCTAAAAAGCAGTGAATTCACAGTTCCGGAATCTGGCTCTCATTTGTAAGGTTACTCGGGATGTCCATTGCGACTGATTATGAAAATGTGTAGTGGGACACAAAGTGCTGCTATTGTAGTGGGACACAAAGTGCTGGCGTGGAGGGGACCCTGGGCTGTGGTTCATGACACCGGGGTATGGTTACAGCTCTGCCAACTATTAGCTGTGGACTCCTGGCAAGTCCTCTGCCCTCTCTAGGGTGGATTCTGCCTTCTCATCAGATAATTACGGGAATGAAATAGCTTGTCAATTATATGTGATTGTCAAAACTGCCTACCAACTGCACGTTTATTTATATAATAATTTTTCTTTAACACAACTAAGAATTTGAATATTTCTTTTATGTTGCTTGAGATCGTCCAATGTAAGAAAGCATCGGGATGGGTGAGTTCTTTTTTTTTCTTTTTTTATAGTTTTTATTTTATTTACTTTTTAAATTGTATATAATTTTTAAAGGTTACTTTCTGTTTATAGTCACTACAAAATACTATTTTCCCTGTGTGGTATACATTCGAGTCTATCTTACGCCCAAAACTGTACCTCCCACTCCCCCACCCCTATACTGTGGCTCCCCCCATGCGCACTGGTAACCACTAGCTCTTTCTCTGTATCTGTGAGTCTGTTTCTTTTTTTGTTATATTCAGTATTTTGTTGTACTTTTTAGATTCCAAACAAAAGTGATATCATACGGTACTTGTCTTTCTCTGCCTCTTGTAAGGGTGGGTGAACTTTAAATGTTCTTCTTCTCTTTGACATTCTGGTCTGTGCCCCTGTGACTCTCCGAAGGAGAGACCGGGCCACATCCCAACTTCCTGAGGGCAGGTAGTCTAATCCACCCAACCGCTTGAGCACTGGGGAGCTGCCGTCTTTTGTTTGTGGAGGCGGGTAACCACAGGTGACTGTTTGTAAATGCATAGGTTCTTAGAAAATATTTGACAGCCTCACCTTTGTTAAGTGTTCCCCCAAGGGGTTTCAGCTGGGTCCCTGTTTTCTTGTTTATATTTTACCGCTTCTAAAGTGCCACTTACCTTCATGGTGAAATGCAAATCGGAGCGCCTGACATTGCATGCTTCAGTTGAAATAAGTGCATCGGAATGAGGGCGAGGATTTGCCAACTGTCCACTAGAGGGCAGCAGAGTAGTGAGAATCAGCGTTCTCAGAGGCTTTGTACACTGAAGTGTTGACATGTGACTTGGCAATTGAATAATTTTTGATACTGTCCTGACACATAAACACCTAGAAGCAGGTTTTCAAAGGTTATTTGTGCACTAAAAGAGGAATTAACAAAACGAACTTGCATGCCAAAAGTAATTTTCAATATTCTACAAAGAACCGTGGCCTCATTATGAGATTGCTTTCAGAGAATATTCGGCTATCGTTAACTGGATATGTTAAACTTAACTGGCAAACACACATTCAAAATAAATCAGGCTGAATGGACCTAAAAAAAAGTAGATCTGGTGACTAATAAAAACTTCTACTGGGATTTGGGGGCTGGCCAACTCACCCAAAAGGAGAAATTTGGTTTTAAGTGACTTCTGTAGGCCCGCCAGTGCTTAGTGCTCCCAGATTTGTGGTGCTAACACGGGGAAACAATTGTACACATACTACACGGTTGTGGCTGTTATTGGGGTAATTTGTTTTTAAGCTACTACTCTAGCTTCAGCATTAAAAAGTCAGCAAATTATCAGAGTTTATTCCACTGACATTCTCACACCTTGAGAAATAGCCCATTTGTATTATCACAGTTTGATATATTTCCCATTTACTGAGCTTCTTTGGCAAGTTGGCATTTTAATTTAATTATACTTTTTGCTAATGGTCTTTATTTTTCAGTGTCTGTGTGTAAAACGCCGGTGGGTTTGATTATCGCGCGCCCCCCCCCACCTCACCCACCTCCTCTTCCCAGTGCCAAGCCGTAGTGCAAATTTATAAACTGACAAAATTCAGCGTAAAATTCAGGGAGGTGAAATGAAGGAATTTGTAAAGAAATCCTACTTGAACCATGAGGCATTTTCTTCACTTGCAGAGTGTGGCCCCATCTTGAATACATTGTGTTCCCAGCCTGGATGTTCCCTAAAGGGACCAGGGACACAAAAGAAGGTGGGGCAAGTGGGCACCCAGGTCAGAGATGGGCAGGGGCCACCAAGGGCTTGGGCTCCCCCAGGTTCCCTGCTGTGCCTCTGGGGGCCTAGCGACTGTGGCAGTAGCTCTGGTCCTTGACTTCCGGGCCATGCTTAGCACTTGTAACAACTTCTCCCTTAAGAAGAAGTGATTGATCGTGGAGGCGGGTAGCTCCCCTTGAAGACTGCAGGCTGGCTGGTGGAGTCTGGAGGAAGCTCCCCTAGGACTCTGCACTAGTGTGCATTTAGTAGCAAAAAGGAGCTAAAGAATGGATTAATTCAGAGAGGTGAGAATATACTCCATTCTCATATTTACACAAGTGTGCACACCATGTTTCCTTGGTGCTAAGATGCTGCTGTCTATGAGACATGCCACTGCTTTAATATTAGCCTTTTAAGAAAAAAAGGGAGGAAAAAATACTATCAGATTAAACATACAGGTCCATTGTGGGTACTTTTCACTTTCAGAAATGCTAAAAGGTGGAAAACAAAGGCTGATTTAAAAATCTTGGAAATTTAGCATGTATAACTTTGATAGATGTGATTAAGGGAAAATAAGCTTTTGAAATATGTCCCAGAATACAACTCAGCATCTGAGAGCCTGTGTGATAGTCACTCAGTCATGTCTGACTCTTTGCAACCTCATGGACTATAGCCCACCCGGCTCCTCTGTCCGTGGAATTCTCCAGGGGAGAATACTGGCGTGGGTAGCCATTCCCTTCTTCAGGGGATCTTCCCCGACCCAAAGATGGAACCTGAGTCTCCTGCGTTGCAGGCAGATTCTTTACTGCCTGAGCTACCAGGGAAGCAATATGTAAGCACTGTCTAGTTTACATGTCTTACGTCCTAAACAGGAGAACAATTCTTGTTCTAATACATGGGGATGTAGGAATAAAAATGGTGTGTGTCTGTGGAGGTGCTCTGTAAACTGTAAAAGGGTTTGTTGGTTTTTGTTATTGGATTTCATTGGTTATGTGTTATTTAGGGTCTTCTTTGGACTCAGTTTAATTTTCACACAAGGGTCTCACTCTCACCTGTTCACATCACCCCTTTACATCCTTGCCCATCCCCTGAGCTTGGATGACTTGCCTTATAGTAGTGTGTGGACAAGAACCAATTCATTTAATCAGTTTTGCAAAGACGGGGGCAATTTATTTGCCTGTTCTTGAAAAGACATCCATCTGCTCCTGCTGAGAATACTGAGAAAAACAGGAGCATTTTAATGGTAGAGGGTTTTCCATTAAAACGGAGGGGTTGGGGGCTGGAGGAAGGACACATGAGTGTATCAGGCAAGATCTTGGTGACACCAGTCAAGGGCCTAAGATCCATTCATTACACACCTCAGAGAGAGTGGGGGCAGGATCCCAGCTACAGGAAGGATGCTGTCTGCCCCAGCGCCAGCAGAAAGGAAACAGGGAGACACGATTGAAGAACAGAGCGTGTTAATTACCTTACTCAGGGGAGCTTATAAAACATGCTGTATATGTAAATTGATACAATGAATATGATTACCGCAGGATTTAATTTTCATCCAGAGGAGCGAGGAGAAGGAGGACAGGGGCGTAGATGCCACTTTGATCTCTGCTCTCTCTTCTACAAATGGGAGTCCTGCTGCTGTTTGTTAGCCTCTCTGCTGGTCAACTGCCCAAGATAATGCAGTCTCTCCACAGCCTGTCCAGTTGCTATTCACTTGCTTGCTGGAATGAAGGAGACCCTTTTGTACCATAAGAGTTAGGACAAAAAGTCAGAGAGGTAATGGGAGCCTGATCACAGAATACTGGGAACTCTGTAAGGACTCTGAATCTCTCTGTAAGGACTTTGAATCTACTCTCTGGTGAAGAGAATCGAAGGTTGTAGTGGCTGGCGGGGCTCACAGGGGGAACAGGTAGACCAGTTAGCTCTAGGTGAGCAGGGTTGGGGAAGGGATTTGACACTAAAGAAAGGCTGGAGAGAAGTCATCAGACTCTGGTATATTTTTAAAGCATGGTGGGCATGATGTGGGCATTAAACACCAAGAGGATTGAAGGATGATGTCAAGGTTGACCTGAGCAGATGGAAGAAAGGCATTGTCATTTTTTGAGGTGGGGAAAATGTTTATTTTTTAAAAATGTGAAGTATAAACTTTGTGCCAGCTGAAAAGAGGAATCAAGTGCTGCTGGGGATGGAGTGAAGGTGACTGACAGAGAGCAAAGAACTCAAGGAAAGATACAGGAGAGGAAAAGACTAAGAGAAAACAAATATAAGAACAGCTCCAAAGCCTTTGACAAGTACTCGGCTCTCCACTGGGCTGGGTTCTGCTCAACCTGGGGGGACACCTGTGTGCAATTATTGTCTAATTATTTTTTTGTGTGTGTTATGCCTTCATGCAACCATAAGTTCTTTGATAGCAGGATCTTTCTCTGATTTTTTGACACCTAGCAGTCACCCAAGTAATACTTTTCAGCCGTCTGGGGCAGCCACGATAGTTGGAATTTGGCTCATCTTCTTATGTTAACTGGGCAACTCTAGTTAGGGTGGACCAGGATGGGGGAAAGTATTTGTCTCATTTTTATAAGGTGGGGTCTTCAGATCTTAAAGTTCTCCCTTGTACCCTTTTGCCTACAGAAGAGCAGGCCTGTCTTGTTCTCACACTTAGAAGATGGTGCATGGAACACCACGCATCCTAGCTGTCTTCTTTGTCTAGTCTGAGGGTCTAAGAGATGGAACAGTCCTGGCATAGTTTTCCTAGTAAAAAAAAACTTTGGCCTCATAGTGCTGAAGCCTTAAAGAAAAGAAGCAATAAGCTGGAATTAAGTGCAATCAGTCCTTTCTGTTTGTTTGTTCTTAGCATCCAGGGGACCCACATTCAGTGACTGATGGGGGGCAGATGGGATGCTTCGAAGTTTGGTGCTTTGGGAGATCCCTGAATATGTTACAAACCAAAGAAAATCTGCATCACCTCCTCTGTTTACTCTCACTGCAAAGGAGATGTGGCAGCTGAATGGATAGAGTGATCTGAACTGGTGGTACCTACTGAGAAAGAAGAAGATTCAAGTTCCCTTTTAAGTCATGATTTTATTGTTCAACTATAATCTAAAAATAGATGTATCATTGGCCCCGGTGTGCTTCTCTCATTTTAAGGGGCTTGCTGATGGTTTAGTTGCTAAGTCGTGTCTGACTCTTGTGACCCTGTGGACTGTAGCCCGCCAGGCTCCTCTGTCCGTGGGGTTTCCCAGGCAAGATTATTGGAGTGGGTTGCCATTTCCTTCTCCAGGGGATCTTCCTGACCCAGGGGTTGAACCCAAATCTCCTACATTGCAGGCAGATTCTTTACCAACTGAGACTCAGGGAAGCCCACAGGGGGCTTGTGGAGAAAATGAACAAGTAGACTCTCCTTGTGCTTCACTTGTTTGTCGGGGTTGGCTCCTCATCACTAACTGACAGGAACCCTTTATAACCAGTGTTTGGTCCAAATGGTGTTAGTGGATGCAAAAGAGAGCCCTAACCATCTTCAGGAGCTAAAGTATTGCTAGAGCCTGCACTCGCTGAGGGAACTGGGAGGCTCAGGAGGCAGCTTTCCTGGGAAGCTGGGGGCTATCTGGTCCACAGGGTCCTTACTCTTTGAGTCTGGAAATGGTTGGCTGTGAGAAGGAGATCCAAAAAAGTCAGTCTCCTTTGCTGATGGAGAAATCTCCCTCTAAAATTGTGATGCAATTTTTCTGGAACAGAAATAAAGGATCAAGAAGATAAGACTGAAAGTCTGTTTTCTATGATGCTGCAGCCATTGCTTTCTGCCTAAAAATATTGAGCTCACAAAGGTCTTTACTGGAGAAGGCAATGGCAGCCCACTCCAGTACTCTTGCCTGGAAAATCCCATGGACGGAGGAGCCTAGTAGACTGCAGTCCTTGGGGTCGCTAAAAGTCGGACACAACTGAGCGACTTCACTTTCACTTTTCACTTTCATGCACTGGAGAAGGAAATGGCAACCCACTCTAGTGTTCTTGCCTGGAGAATCCCAGGGATGGAGGAGCCTGGCAGGCTGCCGTCTATGGGGTCGCACAGAGTCGGACACGGCTGAAGTGACTTAGCAGCAGCAGCAATGTCTTTACAGTTACCTGTAGTTACTGTTATGGAGTGAATTATGTCCCTCCAAATGATATATTGAAATCCTAAGCCCTAATACCTCAGAATGTGAACTTTTTGGAGACAGGATCTTTACAAAGTTTGAAATGAAGATGTCAGAGTGACTCTAATGCAATACGGCTGGCATCCATACAAAAAGATGAAATTTGGACACAGAGGCAGACAGACATAAAGGGGAGACAACATAGAGACAGAGATAAGACAGCCTGGAGGAGAGACCTAGAACAGATCCTCTCCTCTCTAGCCTCCCAAGGAACCAATCCTGCCAACACCTTGATCTTGGACTTCTAGCCTCCAGAACTATGAGACAGTCAAATGATGTTAAGCCACCCGGGCTGTGGTACTTTCTAACGGCAGTCCTCACAAACATATGGCATTTATGATATCTTGGGTCATTCCATTGACTCCTTCTAATATATAGCCATTGATTAGTTAATACGACCTTCAGCTCTGGAGTGGTATCAGGGTCATCTCCAAACTCAAATGAAATAGACTGCATAGTATGGTTTGTAATGGTGATTCTATGGATCAAAATTTGGGGCTTGGCTCAACTGAGTATCTTTCTGTAGGTCTTGTCTAGGGTAACTCAGGTAACCTTAGTCACAGTAACTCAACTGTAGCTGGCAAATCTAAGATGACTTCACTCAAAAGGCTGGTGGTTGGTATTGGCTGGGACTGCTAGCCTTGTTGTTATGGCTGGATGACCATGTCACCTTCTATCCTGAAGGAGGTTATTAGCCTGGACTTCTTTATAAATGATTGTTGGGTTCCAAGAGCTTTATTCACATTTTAATGAATTTCCTTAAGATAGTCTCCCAGAAGTGAAAATGGTAAGTCAAAGGGCATGCATAGTTTTAAGGCTTTACCTGGGTGCTACCAAAAATACATGTTCTTTTAACAGATATTATGATCGGGTCTTATCTGTATAGTAATTTTCCTGTTGTCAGTGTTTTCTATAACTCATGTTCATGTGTAGAACAAAAAGCCATACTCTTACCTGACTGCATTCAATCAATTCCTAAATTAAGTAATGCAAGTGGAAATGTAATTCAGTACCTATATCCCTGAGGAGAAAGTGGACTACAGATTCGTGAAGTGGGTTTCATTCCCTATTATTAACCATATCCTAATTTTTCTAGCTACAGAAGGGAAAAGAACAATCAGTTTTACTTCAATTAAATCATCATATTATTAAACCAAAAAAACTTGTCTGCAGTTTTCTTTGTTCAGGAAAACCACACATTCCTATAACTTGTATAACTTCTACATATGTCTCAAGTATAATTGGAACCCTTATTTATTTAAAATCCAAGAAAGGCATGCTTATTTAAAAACTTGGCTGCCATTTTGTTTTAAGAGCTCTACCAGAATATTATTCAACCTTCACATCTACGTAGGTATTTTCCATTAATGTACCAGATTGGGTCAAAGTCAGCATGGTGCCAGAGTAGCAAGCTTCAGAGACAATGTTTTTTTTGTTTTTTTTTTTAACATCAAAGTGCTTCATAAATAACCATGCCTATATGCTTGTAGTATAGACACTTAAAGGGGAAGTACAAACACAAAGTCAATACTGTTACTTAGCAACTCCTGGTATCCTCCCCACATGGCCCACTTCTCCCAAAATTATCTTTCAAGGAATACAGGCAGAGATAGACTAAATATTAATGGTTACAATTCATTTATCCGAAGATGAATAAAAATGTCAAACTTCTAAAAGGGACTCTGAAATCCAAATCTTCTGATAGAAGTTCTTAAAACTGTCCTGAACAATCTTTTCACTCTACTGGCAGGGATGATAGTAAAGTTTGAGAGACAGGGATGTGTTTCTTTGGTTTCTGGAGGATTCCTTCCCAAGAGAAGGAATTTTGCAAGCTATATTTTGGGCTAACCATCTTTTTGTGTGTTTCTCATAGAACCAAATACATTGTTTCTTCCCTGGTAGGCAGAGTTTCAAACAAACAACAGTAAGAAAATACTACGCTTTAGCCCCAAACCCTTTAATAAGTTCATCTTTAAACTGGCATCTCCAATTGGCATCAGGCTTTGAACTAGCCTAGTCACTGCAATCACAGAAAGGTAAGTTCTAGTCCAACCTCAGACACATGCCAGAAATGTGACAGGCAAGTCACTCTCTCAGCCCCAGATCTAACCATCTGTAGAGATGAGAAATGCATCTTCTATTTTAAATGGCTGTTACCAGGTCAGTTCAGTTGTCGCTCAGTCGTGTCCGACTCTGTGACCCCATGGACTGCAGCACACCAGGCCTCCCTGTCCATCACCAGCTTCCAGAGTTTACTCAAACTCATGTCCATCGAGTTGGTGATGCCATCCAACCATCTCATCCTCTGTCGTCCCCTTCTCCTTCTGCCTTCAATCTTTCCTAGCATCAGGGTCTTTTCCAATGAGTCAGTTCTTTGCATCAGGTGGCCAAATTATTGGAGTTTCAGCTTCAGCAGCAGCCCTTCCAATGAATATTCAGGACTGATTTCCTTTAGGATGGATTGGTTGGATCTCCTTGCTGTCTAAGGGACTCTCAAGAGTTTTCTCCAACACCACAGTTCAAAAGCATCAATTCTTCAGAGATCAGCTTTCTTTATGGTCCAACTCTCACATCCATACGTGAACACTGGAAAAACCATAGCTTTGACTAGACAGATCTTTGTTGGCAGAGTAACGTCTCTTCTTTTTAATAAGCTATCTAGGTTGGTGTGGATTAATTGCTGTTGTATATCAGGTGTGACACCTAAGCAGATACACAGTAGGCTTGAATAATAATAATTTCCTGTATTAGTACATTATTTAATTGTACCATATCTCTTATATTTAGTTAGTTCAGATATTTTGGGGACTTTCTAGATAGCTCAGTCATAAAGAGTCCTCCTGCCAATGCAGGAGTCTCAGGAGACGCAGGTTCGATCCCTGGATCAGGAAGATCCCTTGGAGTAGGAAATGACAACTGGCTCCATTATTTTTGCCTGGAAAATTCCGTGGACAGAGGAGCCTGGTACGCTTCAGTCCACGGGGTCACAAAGAGTCAGATGCGACTGAGCATGCGCACACACAGATATTTTTATTCCCATTTTAGGGACATTAAGAACAGAGAGGGGAAGAAATTTCTGAGGTGCAAGCTGACAGTTACAGAAAGCCAGAGAAGACTTGACCCCATGCAGCAGCACTAATCATGAGCCTCACATGGTTGATTGAGTTAGTGAGGCTGAAATGATCAAGACTTATTTGAGCTCAAACGTAATATTTTTCTTAGATTCATAATAGAAATAAGCAAGACACTGAGAGTCTGAGTTTAATAAAGGATCACTCTTCCCACAGCTATTGATCCTGGCTATAAGATTCAAAAGCAGTTTCAGGACTCTGGCCACCACCGTCCTACAAGATTAAACTTATCTGCTTTGGTTCTTTTTGTACAAGCACCCTAGTGTGTGGCCCCCAACAGCCCAGCCGCAGTGTTTTTACCCACTTCATGTTTGTAGCCTGGGGCAGGTTCCTCTCAGCTACAGTGGCTTATATGGTAAATCTGTCCATGAGAGTATGGTGATGAAAACTTCACATCCTTGGTGAAAATGATGGTTTGTTGTTAGGTTAGGTTGCTGACTGTTCTTAGGAATATTTGTTGCTAATTCAAACGCAGGTACCTTTCTTTTGAAAAATCAGAACAATCTGCAAAACCAGACTACTGATTCTGTTCCCAAATGCAATACACAGTTTGGTGGGTTTCCTCTTCTTTATTGTGCGAGAGTCTTCAACATGGCAATTCTTTCCTTTCGATCGTTAGTAGCAAGTCCTCCTCCAAATCTTCAAAACCACTTTCTCTCCTGGAGGTGTGAATCTGTCTTTTGTCTAGGAAGTAGCACACTCAGGAGCTGAGGCCAGTGAGGAGAGAGAGAGAGAGGAGCTGAACCAGTGGAAGGCAGTGGGGAAGGGGGCCAGGAGAGAATAAAATCTCATTTGGCCATGGGAGATGATTTTTCATCCCCATAGATACACTTTTAAAACTCTAAGACATGGCACATGTCAGTCAAAAGCCAAACTAGCATCCTAATTTATTACAAGTTGGAAATGAAATCTTAAAAATATATGTGTGTGTGTATTACAGAGGTGTCATGTTGGAGGGAGCACGGTGTTCAGGGAGGAGAAAAGTACAGCAGTTGATCAAATGTCTATGTTGGGTCCAAGGAAGAATGAAGACTCTTAGACAAGGCTATGGCTGGACAGAGGGCTCTTAGTGATTTTTCTTTGCTAAAATCCTCTGTACGAGTTCTGTATATCACTGAGCCAGACATTGCTAGTTATCTAAGTCCCCATTTTCCTTATAAAAAATACCATGGCATTTTTTCAGGTCCTCAGCTTACTTTATGAGACCCCTGGCCACTTGAGGCGGGCACGTGACATAGTCATGGCCGATGAAACGTAAACCAAGATGTTTAGGGAGAGCTTTTTCAGGATCCTGCTATCCATACCATCATTCTAGTTTCTCCTGTCTTCTTCTTTCTCTCCCTAGAATAGTGTGAAGGTAGAGGGGTGGAGATGCTGCAGCCGTCTTGTGACCATGAGGTGATGGACTTACGGACAAATGTCTACTAAGAGGGAGTAGAGTAACTGAAAGAAATTCCTGGGCCACATCCTAAGCCACATCCCAGCCCTAGACTGCTGCCCACATATTCCTAGCTATGAGGAGTCACGTGTGATTGTTTGAACTAAACATATTCCTAAATTTATTTCTTACTCACCATACAAAACTGGTATTCTCAGTCAGCTGAGAACTCTTATTTATAAACAGTGATTCAGGGGTCCTTCTAGCTTGTGTCCGTGACATCTTCAACACAGGATTTTTCAGAATCACCCTGTGTGTGGACTTCCAGCTGGCCAAGTGGAAAGAGAGAGAATTGTGTGGGGTGAAGTGGGGACACTGGAAGGGTGCGTGCAAGTTCCAGAAATGGCACATGTCACTTCTCCCCTCTTTCCCTTGATCAGAACCCACCTTCAGTCAGAACTGTGTGTGAGGCTGATAATGAGTCGAGCTGTGTGTTGAGGAGGAAGGGAAGATGAAATCAGTGAAAAGTTAGCTGGTATCTGTGGCAACCACCAAACCATCCAAAGTGTGTAAATGCGTCATCCTTGGGCTGTTGCCTTAGAGCCCTGAGGGATGAGCTGGCACTCCATTTTACAGTCATGTCAGTCTTTTTTCTTGGTATTTGGATGATGGGAAGTGAGTAGAGATAAGCAACCAGGTCTGGTCACTTCCTCATGAACCGAGGAGGAAGATGAAAAGATGGGGAGAGTGGAAGGGTCTGGATGTAGATATTAAATTTCCTCTTTGACTTGAGGTGAGGAATAAAAATTAAATTTCTGAATGTTTAAAACCACAAACTGTCTCTCTTAAGATTGTAAATAGAATACAGACAGCAGGGATTTGTTTGGCCAACGTTCTTTACTAACCTTGTTGCCAGAAAGGGATAGGTGTAGTGGTTAGGAGCTCACACTTGGCCTTTGAATCCTGGCTCCACCACTTAGTGGTCCTGCCATTTGGGGCAAATTAGTGGACTCTGAGTCTTGATTTCTTATCTGTAAAAAGGAGGTAATAAAAAGAATCACCTCATAGGAGTGTTGAGAGCACTGAATGAGATGGAAAATATGAAGCCGTCAGTATAGAGTCTGGCCGGTAGCGCTGAAGCTTCTCTCCTGTGTTCAGTTCTGTCCAGCTCTTTGCGGCACCATGGACTGTAGCCTCCCGGGCTCCTCTGTCCGTGGGATTTTCCACACAAGAATACTGGAGTGAGGTGCGATTTCCTCCTCCAGGAGATCTTCCTGACCCAGGGATTGATCCCACATCCTCATGTCTCCTGTATTGCAGGCAAATTCTTTACTGCTGAGCCATTGGGAAAGCTCCTGACCAATAGTGGCTATTCACTAAATGTCAGGTGATTATGATGACTTTGAGTAAGATTCTTTATTTATTAATAGTTCAAGAAGCACTTATGTGCCAACTTAGCACCTTTTCTTTAAAAAATGTTTATCATATTGTGGTAAGAACGCTTACCATATGATCCACCCTCGTAACTAATTCTATGTGTGTGTTATAGGTACAATGTGTGCAACAAATCTCTATATCTTATTCATCCTATTTGACTGAGACTTTATGCCCATCTATTAGTATCTCCTTGTTCATCCCTCCTCAAAGCCATTGGCAACTATCATCCCAGTGATTCTATGAACTTGTCTATGTTAGATACCTCATGTAAGTAGAAACATGCAGTATTTGTCTCTCTGTGATTGCTTATTTCATTAGCATGATATGATCAAGGTTCATTCCTGTTGTTACATATTGCAGAATTCCCTTCCTTTTTAAGGCTGCATAGTATTCCATTATATGGTTATACTGTATTTCCTTTATTCATTCATCTGTTGATGAACATTTAGACTGTGTCCTCACAATGACTAGTGAATAGTGCTGCAATGCAGATAAGGGCGCTAATATCTCTTTGAGATCTTGATTTCAACTCTTTTGAATAAATATCCAACATTGGGGTTGCAATTAAAAAGCTTTATACAAAGCAAAGGAAACCATCAACAAAGGTGAAAAAACAACCAACAGAATGGGAGAAAATATTTCCAAACCTTATGTCTGATAAGGGGTTAATCTCCAAAAAATATAAGGAACTCCTCAACTCAAAATCAGAAAACTAAGACCTAGGTTAAAAAATGAGCTAAGGATTGGAGTGGACATTTCTCTGAAGAAGATATACAAATGGCTGGATGAAAAAAATCCTCAACATCACTAATCATCAGGGGAAGGCAAGTTAAAACCATAGGGAAGTACATTGCCTCACACTTGTCAGTATGGTTATTACTGAAACAAGCAAAACCAAGCAAAACATAACACAATAAGTGTTGGCGAATGCGGAGAAGTTGGCACCCTGGCATGAGGTTGGTGGGAGTTCAAAGTGGGGCCGTCGTCATGGGAAACGGTATGGAGGTTCCTCAAACAAATAAAAATAGAACTACCCTTTGATACAGCAACCCATTCTGGGTATGTATCCCAAAGCATGATTATTATTAAGGAATTATGGTTCATCAGCTTGGAGTGTCCGGAGAAAGCCTCTAGATGGTGCTGAAGCAGAGAATCAGGTTGGTATCCAGTCTGAGAAGTTCATACATATTTGCTTATCACTTATCCCAAGCCAGGAACATCATAAGTCACAACGGTAGCTGTGTTGGATGAAGTTATCTGGAAAACTTCTCCCCTCTCCTCTGTGAGTCTGGGTGCCTTTAGACAGGAAATTGTTGTTCGTTCTTTGGTTGCTCCCTAACACAATATCAACCTTCGGTCTAATTTACATCTAATGAGATGTCATATGTTAAGTACATACCTTTTTGCTTAATGCACATTAAATGCTCAATAAGGGCAATTTCCATTTTTAATCTATCAGGCAAGGAGTATTTCCCTCTATTTCCTTCCTCATCAGTGTGATCAGTGGGGAGCAATCTTTGCCTGGTCTATTCTGTTCTATAAAAGGCTCTCAGATGTAGAGATTTCCAATCCATCTTGAGATAGGCTCAGACAGGCTTGAACCTAAAACCCAGTCCAGCCAAGAGCTGTGTGATCGAGAACATGTTATTTACTACCATTTGTAAAAGAGGGATGATGGTACATCACTTATTTGAGGGAAGGGAGGCCAAGTGCAAGTAGGCATCCAATCCATGCTGTTTCCCTTCCTCTTATTCAAAAAGCACCCATTGAACCCCTAGTTCACCCGTGCATTGCACTTTTGGCCATGGCTCTCCCCTAATGCCCTGATCGTGGGTGGGTAGGGGAGCAGAATCCACAGGATACTCGCCTTCCATCAAAATCAACCTTCCCTGCTCCCTTTTTCTCAAGACCCTGTCTTATCTTCTACTTGTGATGAGTTAATTGGATGAAATAAACACAGTCAGGGGGAGAGAACCAACTAAGTTCCCTAAGGCACTGGTAGAAGGATAATCTGAGTGTAAGTCCTCTCTGACAGCTGAGTTTTGTGGACAAGCCCTCGGCACTAGCTCCTCATCTACTCCATAAAGGAGTAGAGCCCCTGGCCCCTCCTGCCCTTTGTCTATGCTCTTCATGAATCAAAGGTGGCTACTGTGGGCAACCAGAGAGCCCAGGAGACGGCACATCTCTCCTAGAGGTGGCAGTGGGTCTTCGTTATCCACCTACTTGGGTATGTGACTATTTTCTCCAGCATCATTGGAAGCTGGCCCGGTCAACTGGATGAAAACAGAAATCCTCTGAATCACAAAGTCGGTCCTGAAAGGGCAGCATGAGATTAAGAAACATGGATGCCTTGGGCAAGCTGCTAATTTGATACCTCTGTAAACATGTTCCTGATACGCGTATATGAGGGGCATGTTGGAGAACCTGATACATATAAGAAGGAAAATTAATTATAAGTACAAAATCCATATACTTTGCCTTTATTTCAAACGAGGGGCTTATTAAGGCCCTGAAAAAAGATGTTTCTTTAAAGTATATGTTTGTTAAAATTACAGATACAGAAAAACGTGAAAAGAATTCAAAATTTCACCACCCACATAAACTCTGATGATCCCCCAAAGTAAAAATATATCCCGGCAATTAGAATATGTAAACAGGTCAGAAAGGAAGATGATGGAGAGAAATCTTATGTCCGGTCCCTTTTCACAACTATATTTTCAGTGATTCTTCCAGAAACATTTTATGTATTTGCCAGTACATATATGCCTGAGTAAACACCTACACGTGTGCGTGCATACACATATATACATATTAATTGCAGAAAGAGAATTTAACAAATGGATTACTTTCATTGAATATAATCTTCTATTTCAACTTTTCATCTCATAGTTTTTCTATTACTCAACACGGTATACCGTACCATCACCAAACGTAAAGGGAATTTAGGCTTTCTAAGTTTTGTTCAAGCGATCTCTAAAGTCTCTTTATCTGGCCTTACAGTGCTGAATTTTTTAGTAACCCTTGTCCTCTCCTAAGTTTTCTTTTGCAATTTTCCAAATCAGACATCATCTTGGGAGGCATATTAAAAGGGTTTAAAATTTGGATAATAAAATAAATTGCTCATTTCCTGTAAACAGCATTCCAGCATGCATCACTCAGTTTCAGAATTATCCTGATTACAGCTAGTGACTTCAGGCAGCTATGGTCTCTCAGTTCTGGGGGTGGGTGACAGAGCAGTTGTATTTTGCAAAGAAAATCAGGGAAATTTTCAGACAGAGGATTTTTGTTTGGTTTGTTTTATTTTAATTTCCAATTATGGGAACTGTCTCTCTTCGTGGGACCAATTTATGTTTTGCCAGGGCTGTAAGGAGTTGCCCGTGGAACCCTGACTTAACTGGAAACATGTTGGCAGTCAGTATAGATGGTGTTCTCTTGCCCTTTGCAGAAAGCTAGGAGGCAGCTGCATTGCTGACCTGACCTTCCTCAGGGTCTCCTTAAGAGTAGGGGCAACTGAAGCAGTTTCCTTCAATTCTCTAAGGAGGGGGTGAGTAGGATTGAGTTCTTGGAAGCCTCCAGATTTCTCTGGGGAGTGAGTGTAGAAAAGAACAAAAGAGGAAGCTACACAGGTTCTCCACTTGGGAAACATTAGCAAGGCCTGCATACAGATCATCTCAGAACAAGGTGATGGATGCTGAATCCACTCTCAGTGCAAGGGGGATGGTTCTCACAGACATCACCTTTGGGCCATCTCTGTGATAACCCAGAGAAGTGTCCTCTTAAGAGTGGAAAAGAGAGAGAAAAGAGTTATTTTAACTGTGAGGAACACTAAAAACACAAACCGCCTCATGTAAAATTCCAAAATCAGTTCATAAAACCGTCCTAACTGACCTGCACAATGTGAATTTCCTGAAACGGGCGCTCAGATTGGGTGCAAGTAACAGGTAATGAAGGGACTTTACAGAGATGATTAACAAGGGCCTCCACTTTTTATTAGACTCATTTTGCTAATCCCTAAAATTAAGGAATTCCAGGTGTATGCAGCCAAGTATGCAAATGATTTCCTTCCGCCTAGCTGCTGATTTCATAAAAGGTCCTCAAACCGAGAAATAAAACACACAGAATGGGAAAGCTTTATGGCACAGTCGAGAATATTGCGCCTTTAAATAGTTCAGACAGGCAGTGCGTGCTGTAAATTTGCCACAGAGACAAATTTGTGAAAAGCTATAAAAAAAGAGCAAAAAGTGAAGCTGAAAGAAGGCTGGGGTGCGGTGGGGGCGGGGAGAAGTCTCAAGACCTTAGCGGCCAAGGCGGTGTTGATTCAGCTGAGGCTGCCCCAGGAGCGCTGGTGTGGACGGAGCCCGATGTCCAGTGCAGTGGCTCATTGGACTCAGAAACACACGGAGAAAGAAAACTGGAGACATTTTTTATCCAACAGAGTCTGGACACACTGCCTTTTCCTGGTGCACTAGTTGTAGGGGTTGGCAGACTACAGTCCAAGTGCCAAAATCCAACCCGCCACCTCTTTTCCCTTGGCCTGAGATCTAAGAACAGCGTTTGCATTTTCAAGCAGTTGAAATCAACAAGCAAAAAAGCATACTGTTTTGTAACATGTAAAGATGATAGGAAATTCAAACTTCAGGGTCTGTCAATAAAGTTTCATTGGAATACAGAATGTATTATCTATGGTTTCTCTATGTGACGATAATAAAGTTGAGTAGTTGCAACACAAATGTATGACCTGCCAAGCCTAACAAATTTCAGAAAAACGTTTGGATACCCCTGTTCTAGAACAGTGGTTCTCAAAGTGGGTTCTCCAGAAGAGCAGCCTGAGTATCACCTGGGAACTTGCTAGAAATGCATGCTCAATCTCGCAGTCGTGTCCGACTCTACCACCCCATGAACTGAAACCGGCTAGGTTTCTCTGGCCATGGGATTTTCCAGGCAAGAATTACTAGAGTGGGTGGTCATGCCCTTCTCCAAGGGATCTTCCCAACCCAGGGATCGAATCTGCGTCTCACGCATTGGCAGGAGGATTCTTTGCCACTGAGCCACCTGGGAAGCAGGGTATCAGGTAATATCCATATCTGTCCAGTCAGAGGCTCTAGGGATGGGGCCCAGAAATCTATGTTCTAAAGGCTCTCTACTTCCTGCCGATAATCCTGATGCATACTCAAGTTTGAGAACCACTTTTGCAAAGGGACTCTGCAGCTAGAGCTTTATGGAACACTGGTCATTCAGTCTTCTCAGGAGTGGACATAGATCTTTATGAATGTGGGGACTCCACTGCTGGGACTGTTACAGCCTTGGCGGGTACCCTGGGCTGCCACCTGGCTGGCCTGCCCTCAAGGACGCTGCTTAAATAGAGCGAGAGGACCAAATACTGTTGGAAAGCTGCTCACTCCACACAGAAGCAGCAGGTGCTATTGTTTCCCTTCATACAGATGCGGCAGTAAATAACATGCCCAAAGCCACACAAGTGGAAGAAAGAGGCCTTAAATGTGAGTCTGTGTGTGACCGCAACATTTGAGTTCCTTCTGATACCCCATGGCACCCTAAAATGAAATATCCTGACATATTCTATAAGGACTCATCTCATTTCAGGCTCCAAGAAATTACTGGGAGCTTTTGACCTGGATTTTGAGGCCCCCACCCTGCCCAGCATGGCGTCCACTCTCGGAGCTAGCATCCTGGAGAGAATCATTTCACAAAATGAAGGGAAATCAAAGGTCTCTTTGGGAAAATGTCTGGTTATTCACAGTATTTATATGTGTAGAGCATAGAATATTCTATTGTGAAAATATCGAGATAACAACTGCTTGGGGAGCATTTTTGGTGAAATATTTACTTGGGAGAACGGGAAACATGTCTAACGATAAAAAAAAATGTAGGCGCATCTGGGTGAACATTATTTAGCTGCGAGTGGTTGCTTAGATATTTTTAATATACATTTATGCACTTTAAATTTATTTTATTGGGTGAAATAAGGACTTTGGGGAGAAGGGCTAGGACATAGATTTTTAAATGTTCTGGGCAAATGAATACAGCCTCTGGTACAAGACAGTGCTCCCAGCTGCTTTGGTTTGACGGATGATCCTGACGTCCTTCTTTTTATTGTACTGTAAAGTAATGGGTCTGCCTGGAACAGTTTGCTGACAGATGAGAGCCTTGGTCTGTCACTGAAATCCCAAGAATTTAAAGGGAAATACATAGCAATTCACCTGGGCTCCCACTTATTACCTGCAGTAAAACGGGAGTGGGGAGTGGTGGCGGGAGTGTGCATGCAAGGATTGACTGGTTTTTATTGTAACTTTCAAAGGAGAGATTTCATCTCTGTTTCTGCAGAGATGGAAGGTGAGGCAGGTGAATGTCTGCAGCCATCTCACCGACACATTAATCAGCTTTCCTGCTAACCCAGCAGAAGATCGCTTTACTCAGACAACTTCTCTTGCAGCTCCTGTGTGGGACATTTGTAGAGAAGAGGTGAGGCACAGGACCAGGATGGAAAATTTTCTGCTACTTTTTTAAACTTTTTATTTTGAAATGATGATCGACCTACTAGAAGTTGCAAAAATAATGCAGAAAACCCCCATGTACTATTCACCCAGCTCCCTCCAATGTTAACATCTTAAATACCTATAATACCTTGTTAAAACCTGGACATTGATATTGGTACAATAACCAGAATACTGGATTTATTGGATATCACCAGTTTTTACATGCACTTATTCTGTGGTGTGTGTGGTTCTGTAAAATGTTATCACATAAACCAATTACCTGCTGTGTTTTCAATCATTCAATAATAGCAACGATCACAGTATTGTTTCTAGCTTTTGAATGATTGAAATAATAAAATACAAGATATTTTGCCTCTGTTATGCCTTCTTTTCAACCACTCTGTCATCAGGATGCGCCTGTGCTCTAATGTCATGACTGCTTGAGGCTTCTCTCCTTCTCTTTACTCCCCAGGAGGTGAGGAAATGTGATCAAGAAGAAATACACAGTTGAGCTGTGGTGGTAGACCCCATCAGTGGTCACTAGCAAATCTTGTTCTTCTCCACATTTGGGCACGTGGAAGGTTACATCTCCTCTCCTTCTTGAAGCTAGCCATGGCCATGTGACTCACTTTGGCCACTGAGGTGAGAGTGGAAGCCTTCTGCAGGTTCCTTCTCCCCTGCCGCAGAGATCATGGAGGAAAAGGTCTATGTGGAGGTGCCACAAGACCAAAACCCACTCAGAATGCTGAACATAGTGTGGAAGATAACCCAATCCAGGAGCATAACTCAACCAGCAGGAGAACTGCCTTGGGTGAGAAATAAACTGCTGTGTTGAGCCAATGGTATTGTGGTATCATGGTCACCTAACCTAGTACTGTAGTAGTACAGCATGGTACCATCTTGGGGAAAGAAGAAAACTTGCTGGCTGCTCTCCCTCATGGCATGGCCTTGCAGGATTACTTCTGCTCAGGGAGACACGGCTCTTCCATGGCTAATGGGGAGAAACGGGCCTGGTGTTCTTTTCTGCTTCAGTTCAGTTCAGTTCAGTCGCTCAGTCGTGTCTGACTCTTTGCAACCCCATGAATCGCAGCACGCCAGGCCTCCCTGTCCATCACCATCTCCCAGAGTTCACTCAGACTCACGTCCATCGAGTCCGTGATGCCATCCAGCCATCTCATCCTCGGTCGTCCCCTTCTCCTCCTGCCCCCAATCCCTCCCAGCATCAGAGTCTTTTCCAATGAGTCAACTCTTCTCATGATGTGGCCAAAGTACTGGAGTTTCAGCTTTAGCATCATTCCTTCCAAAGAAATCCCAGGGTGGATCTTCAGAATGGACTGGTGGGATCTCCTTGCAGTCCAAGAGACTCTCAAGAGTCTTCTCCAACACCACAGTTCAAAAGCATCTTAGGAGGTGTCTTCCTTCATCTCCCTTTGCCCCTTCCCTTAGAAGGCCAAGCTCCTCCCCTTGAATCAGAAACTCTGGGAATCGGATCCAGGAATCTGTGTTAACAAGCCTCCAGGAGATCCTATTGCACATTCAGGTTTCAGATCCACTGGCCTAGATGCCCCTTCACTTCCCTTTCTGTGGTTTATTTGCTGTTTTGTGAACTCTTGAAAGCCTGGCGTTACTGGTGCTCCACCAATTTGCATGGAATCCTAGTTTCAAGAGAAAGCATGCTCTGCTCTGCACTGGTGTAAGGGGTGGGGTTTTATAACCCTCACTGATTGTAAGTGAAGAAAAAGATCTCTTTGAGTTGAATGGAACCTGAAGGCTTCTCTCCCATTACTCAGAACTTCATCTCTGATTGTTTCTCTTTTCCGCCATTGCATGCTTCAGCTCAGATGTAATGGTTGCAATTCATGGATGACTACCTTGCTGAGATTTTCCAGCTTAATCTTTCCACACTCACTGACATGCAACTATAGTCAATAATTGTACTTTAAAAGGGGAAACTGATGCTTATCTCAATGGGAAGAAGTTCCAATGATCACACACATCAGGGAGATATTATTACTTTTAATAATAACATTTCATTATCAAATATGAAGATTAAAGTTTAAGATTAAGATTTTAAAATTATTATTATATTTTACATTATTATTTTAAATAATATTTTATTATTAAATATTAAGATTGAAATTATTATTATATTATTAAAAATTAAGATTAAAGTACAAGATTATTTTATATCTTGTCTCCTGGGTGAAGACCCTTTTGTGTGTGCACGACCAACATTGCCTGTGGTGTTACACTTCATTCATGACACTGTGTTCCCATGCATGGGTCCCCACACTTGGATACCTGACTGCACATGAAGCCTACCTTACATGCAGAAGCAGGGTGCTCCACGGTGCTGTCATAGATTTATCCACAGACGGCAAAGAAAACATCTTGGAGGTGAACAGGCCTCACCAGGCGTCACCCCAAGCCAAAGCAAAAGAATCAATACTTGTAGCTCAGAATCTTATTATCTGGCTCAAGGTGTAGACCAAAGCTCCTTCAGGGGAAGATTTAGGTGAGAAGCTAACTTCTGGGCTCCACATGGGGGTGCTGGCAGGGATCCCTGTGCAAAGGTGGAGAAGAGGACAGGTTTTATGAAATGGAGCAACATGGCTCCTAGAGTGACTGAGACTTTATTGTAGGACGTGGAAGGTAAAATGCCATGAACTAAACTTTAGGCCTGGAGTGTCAGGTAAATAATACATAAAAAGCAACTAAAAATTGCCCATAGTGGCAAAATAAATGATGACCTTTATTCGCCCTGTTAGTGTATGTACTTGATGGGCTTCCCTGGTAGATCAGGCGGAAAAGAGTCTGCCTACAATACAGGAGACCTGAGTTCGATCCCTGGGTCAGGAAGATCCCCTGGAGAAGGGAATGGCAACCCATTGCAGTATTCTTGCCTGGGGAATTCCATGAAAGAGGAGCCTGGCGGGCTGCAGTCATTGGAGTCACAAAGAGTCGGACATGACTGAGCAACTGGCATGCACGTGTACTTAATGACTCAGGAGGTAAATCTACCTGCAATGCAGGAGACATTGGGGTCGCGCGCTCAGTCCCTAGGTGGAGAAGATCCCCTGGGGGAGGGAATGGCAACCCGCTGCATTATTCTTGCCTGAAAAAGCCTATGGACAGAGCAGCTGGGGCAGGGGTGGGGGGGGTGGGGGGCTACAATCCAAAGGGTCATAAGGAGTGGGACACAACTGAGCAACTAAGCACGCACAGCACACAGTATGTACCATCACAGTTATAAATAAGATATAATAAAACTGTGCTCATACTGAATATACATATGGTATTATATATTTTTTTCTAAACAGTACAGAGTAAGCTATTTATGCTTATCATTACATGGTCTCTAAAATTATTTAAATGCCTACATGATATTTCATCTGTTTGCTTCTTTTAAACCCCTGTAGCCACTTGGTGGACAAACACTTGCTGGGGCCTGGCTGGGCCTTGGGAATGCCGTGGTAAGGAGTGCTGTCCCGCAGGGTCCCCACGCCTCTTTTGTCCTGTCTCCCACCCTAGGTGCTGTGGGCAAGGGTGGCCCATGACCCCTGTACGTTGTGAGTGCTTGTACTTTGGAGTTTCCAAGACTCAACTGGCTGCAGATAAATTGGAAACTGCTGCTTCGGCTGCCTGCAGGGCAAGGCCTGATGTCTGTGTGGTTCCGATCGATGACAAGGTGAGTGTAATAAGCAGACCGCCTCTCTTCCTGAGGGAACACGCTGATTCATGGCGCTGCAGCCCGGGTTTCCTTCCAGCTCAGTGCTGCTCACTGCGCCTGGCCATTTATCTTTGACAGAATCTCCACCTGAAGCTTTCCCTGAACTCCAGAGCATCCAGTGAGTCACAAGCCCAGGCTCACAGGAGCAAGCGAAAGGGTCCACGCTTGGAAAACGCCAGCCTCCACAGCATGAACACAGGATGTACCTTGGGGTGTGTTCAGCGCCACAACAAAGGATTTGTTGAAATCTCCATCCATGAATTTTTTTTTTCCCCCAGTGAACTTCATTATCGGTGCTCTATATCCTCTTTGAGCTCAGGCTCAATCTCTGCCATTTGGTTGGCACAGTTGCTCAGTACCCTGTATTTCAAGCAAATTATTCCAAAATCTAATACCTGATTTGATTCTTGGGAATTCAACATGTGTTTTTTGCAGGCTTCATAAGAATATGTGAAAAATACTGCATGGGTTTTCATGGAGGCTCCTCAAAACCAGTCTAATGTGTGATGTAGCTGAAAGTAGCATCAGTGTGCAATTATGACATTTCCATTCTGAGAGTGAGACACTCCATCCAAGCACAGGTTCCCTAATGGAACTTTTAAATACATTAAGTTTGCTGCTTTAATAAATTTAAGTTTTCTGCCTTTCTTACTGAGCTCTTCTCCCACTCGTGAGGATCTACTCACCGTCAGGAACTCATTAGAGGACCTCAACCTCACTGCAATGAAGCCCCCTTCTCCTCAGGCATCTCCCTCATTCAGGACTTGGAAGCACTAAAGCGTAAGTGGCTGATGTCTCTTGGTCCCACCACAGATATCTACAGGATCTTTCTTGAGTCTGCTGTTTGGCAGATTTTCACATGGACCACCAGAGCGATGTAGAACGACTCAGGTGGGAACTGGTAAGAGGCGAGCTTGGGTTGGCGAGGCGTTTGTGCAGACTCCTATGCAAAGTCTCCCCTTACCACTCCCCTCTGTGTCTTCTTCTCTTTCCACACTTCTCAACCCACTGCCTCCCTGAACTTGAGTTAGCTTTGGGCTCTAAAGGGTGTGATAGTTCGGGTGGAGATGAGGTCACATGGCACTTCTGCTTGTAGCTCGTTAGCTGTGTGTCCACGTTTATCTGCAGGAGAAGCTGGGAAATGCAGTCCCCCAGGTGGCCAGGCACTCAGCCACTTACCTACATACGTGTGTGCTAAGTCGCTTCAGTCGTGGCCCGTGGACTATAGCCCAGCAGGTTCTTCTCTCCATCGGATTCTCCAGGCAAGAACACTGGAGTCAGTTGCCACGCCCTCCTCCAAGGGATCTTCCCGACCCAGGGATTGGACCTCTCTCTCACTTCTCCTGGATTGGCAGGTGAGTTCTTTAGCACTAGTGCCACCTAGACTACATAAGGAAAGGAAAATGAATATCGGAGAGTGTGTCAGTTTGCTCAGGCCTCCCTAGTAAAGTACTGCAGACTGCATGACAAACAACAAACGTTCATTTTCTCACAGTTCTAGAGGCTACAAATCCAAGATCAAGGTGTTAGCAAAGCTGATTTTTCCTGAGATCTCTGTCCTTGGCTTATAGATATCCAAGGGCATCTCCATGCCCTTGTTCTCCACGTCCTTCACATGGTCTTTCCCCAGGGTCCTGCTGCTGCTGCTGCTGCTGCTGCTGCTGTTAAGTCACTTCAGTCATGCCCAACTCTGTGCGACCCCATAGACGGCAGCCCACCAGGCTCCCCCGTCCTTGGGATTCTTCAGGCAAGAACACTGGATTGGGTTGCCATTTCCTGCTCCAGTACATGAAAGTGAAAAGTGAAAGTGAAGTTGCTCAGTCGTGTCTGACTCTGAACGACCCCAGGGACTCCTCTTATCCTGAAGAGGCCTCATATTGGATTAGGCCCCACCCATATGACCTCATTTAACCTTCGTGGTCCCTTTAAAGATCCCCACCTCCAAACTCACATTCTGAGATACTAGGGATTAGCACTCCAACATATGAATCTGGGGGACACAATTCAGCCCACAGCCGAGAGGAACCAAGAGTCTCTGTCATAAGCTGCTAATTCTCTGCCCACATAAGTCAAGTCTGCTTATTCTGCTTTCCAGTTAGACTGAATACTCCCTGACAGCAAAGGTGGTGACTTTTGATCCTCATTTTCCCCCATAGTATTTGGTGCATTGCTCCACGCCTCTGTGGATGGTCAATAAATGCTGTTAACTGACCACCAGTGGTCACAATAATAGCAAACATTGTGGTGATACAAAATAGAGCAGTTGTAGATAAGTGTAATTGCATATATTGGATAAAGCAAAAGTAGATTGAAAAAATATGGAAATAAAGGAGCAGAAAAGGATATTTGTTCTTTCAGTTTTGTACTTGGTCAAACAACTGTCCATTGGGTACCTGTCATGGACCATCTTTGTAACCGTGGTGAAAAAGTCTTTGTTCTCATAGAACCTTACATTCTGGACAAAGAGTGGCAACTGAATTAATTAACAAGATAAAACTAGGTGGTAATGATGGATATTCAAGAGACAAGCAAAACAATGTGGTAGTTTGAGAATGGCACCTAGGACATGTTCAGTATGAAGACAACACTAGAGGTGAGACCTACAGTTGAGAAGGAACCAGCCCTGGGAAGGGCCAAGGGAAGAGCTGCAGACAGACAGAACAGCCAGGCCCAGGGCCCTGAGCCGGGAACCCTGATGAGTGAGGAGCTGGAAGGAGGCCAGGGGGCTGTAGCAGGGTGAAAGCAAGAGGGGCAGATGGCAGAGAGAAAGCTGGAAGGTATCAAGGTGTGTAGAGGTCAAAGAAAAGGTGGGGTTTTACACTAAGGAAAATGGAAGGAAAGAAGTGATGTCATCTGATTAAAATCATGGATCTGCTACTGATAATAGCTTAACTTTGTATGTTGCAGCACACAGAATGCTTCCAAAAATATCATTATCTTCAGTGATCTTGGTGGATTGAATACTTTGATTCCTTGTCTTGTGGAAAGGACATAATGGGTTACAACCTCCAAGAAACTTTAAAATATAGTCAAATGCTTGCAGTGCTAAAACTAGGCTGAGTACAGTTAACATCTGATGTTTGCAAAGGCCCGTTGAGAGCTGCCTGGGTTTGGATCATTACAGATCCAAACTCTTGTCCAGTTAGAGACAGTCAAATGTGCAGAGGTCTTGAGACAGACCTTAAAAACCACTTTCAGAAAATATATATACTTCTATAATTATAAAAATATTCCTTATTTTATATATTTTATATATTCATGTATATTTATAAAAGTAACTTTAAAATTATTTCCTGACGTGACTTTCTTACTTTGGTCGGTTAAGCCCTTTCTTGTAAAAGTGCTGAAAAGAGTTCTTGTAAACTGAGCTCTCTAAGTGTTTGGATGCTGGTGACTGAGAATCCACTGGGTTGTAATTAGAGAATTGGCCACCTTGATTGGCTGCAGAGAGTTATAGGAACACCAAATAACATTGCAACAATTATGCCCCAGCAATTAGCAACCAATAAAGTAGCAGACCTCATTGATACAGCTGTCCTACTTAGTAAAAATATTGGAAAACAAATACCCTGCAAAACAAATAACATGTAACTAGCTCTGGCAGAAGAGCAAAAGTGAACTTGGCTACAGCCGGAAATCTACCAACAGTCAGGCCTGGGCTGAGAGAGGGCAGTTTCCTGAGTACAGAATGGCATCCTGCAATGATAACAGCCCTTTCTCTTGTTTAGTAGGTGGGAAGTTCCATTCTGGCTTTCCTGTTAGCTCAGCAGTAAAGAATCCTTCAGCAATGCAGGAGATGGAGACGTGGTTTCAATCCCTGGGTTGGGAAGACCCCCTGGAGGAGGAAATGGCAGCCCACTCCAGTATTCTTGCTGGGAGAATCCCATGGACAGAGAAGCCTGGTGGGCTACAGTCCATGGGGCCACAAAGAGTCAGACACAACCTAGCAACTGAGAACGCACACACACAAATTCCATTCTAAGTGTTTAACAAGCCCAGTAGTATTTCATTCTTACAGCAACCCCCCAGGAGAGCTACACTACTAGCTCCCAATTCCCTGGTGGCTCAGATGGTAAAGAATCTGCCGGCCAATGCAGGAGACCTGGGTTCAATCCCTGGGTTGGGAGAATCTCCTGGAGATGGGAATGATAACCCACTCCAGTATTCTCGCCTGGATAATTCCATGGACAGAGGAGCCTGGTGGGTTACAGTCTATGGGGTCCCAAAGAGTTGGACATGACCAAGCGACTAGCATTTTCAGTTTCACAGATGGGGAAGCCGAGCCCCAAAGAGGTTACACTCTCATAGATGGCGGAGCCTTGAGATAAAGCAAAATTTAAGTTAAACTTATGAGTTTGCACTCTGATACCTAGTGTATCCCGCTTGCCTGAGCTGGAGGCTCAGTGATGCTTTCTAAAGACATTCCCCCAACTTTGCTGCCTCCCCAACTTGATTGCTGTTCAGGTTCTGGAAAGTAGAGCCTATTATAATGTCTTCTTTGAACAGCCATAAACCACTTAAAGCTTGTTTGAAGGTCTTTGCTCACTGCTTGTATTTTGCTACTTAGTTTTTAGCTAACTATAGTAGGTGATATAGCCTCAAGGTACAAAACCAGGATCACTGGACTTGACCGGAATTTCTGTGGATTGGGAACATTTTATCACCCTGGACTCTTAAAAAAACAAAGGAAGGAAGGAGGAAGCAAGGGAGGGAATAAGAGAGAGAGGGAGGGAGAGGGGAAGGAAGGGATGTTCTTTGGAGTCCCAGCCCAGCAGAAGTACCCAATCTAAACTTAACTGCACACTGGAAGCACTTGACCAGCTTTTTAAAAAATCCTGATGCCTAGTACCCACCTGCAGAGATTTTCATTAATACCTCTGGTCTGCAGCGTGGTCATCAGGATTATGAATGCTCCCAGGGGACTCTGGAGTGCAGTCAAGGCTGAGACCCCCTTGCCTTAGCTGGAACCTATCCCCTCCCTCCTCCAAGGTGGCCAGAGGGCACTTTTCATTAGCACATGTGAGTGGCACCTGAGGCCTCCAAATGGCAGCTGCAGCTGTGCTGGGCTCTGACCAGGCAGGGCCGGGTGGCGTGGTTGGTGTAGAGCCCAAAGGGGCATGGGATTCAGGAAGTGGGGTTTATTACAGTCCAGATGACAAAACCTGCTGGGCCGAGATGCTTGCTGACAGAGCTCAGATTGCAGGAGAGGGTCGCTCCATCCCTTCTGCTGAGTGTCCCCCTCACTACGTGACAGGGCGCCTCGTGTCTGGCATTTCCTCCACAATGACTTTTCCAGATTGTCCCAGATGGGTGCCCTGAACTGCCTCAAGGACTGGCTCTCAGAGCCGCTCAGCTCATCATGGGCTTGGCTGGGGATTCCTGGTCAGGCTGGGCTAACCCTGGGACTTGGCAAGAGGCAGGGAAGAAGGACTTCCTCTTGTTGGGCAGGTTGTCTGAACTGAGCTGGGAGGGGCCAAGATTATCTGGGCTGCCAGGCCAAGGGAGATAGCATTTCCTTTGATGTAAGAAGGAAGTGTGTCAGTCGCTCAGTGGTAGCCAGCTCTATTTGACCCCATGAACTGTAGCCTACCAAGCTTCTCTGTCCATGGGATTCTCCAGGCAAGAATACTGGAGTGGGTAGCCATTTCCTCCTCCAGGGGATCCTCCCAACCCAAGGATCGAACCAGGGTTTCCCACATTGCTGGCAGATTCTTTACTACTGAGCCTCCAGAGAAGCCCCCTTTGCCACTGAGCCACCAGGGAAGCCCCCTAGGAAGGAAATGGACCTTTTGAGAATATGAGTTAGACTCCCCGAGGTTCATTGCTGAGCCTGGAACTGGAAGCTGGTCTGCACAGCTCCCCAACTTCACACTCCACGGAGAACTGTGCAGGCAGTCAGCTGTCCATCTCTTGGCTGCCACAAGATCATCAATACACAGGAGACCTGCCCTCTTCAAAAGAAACAAGACAGAAGCAAACAAAAATAGCACTTCCCCATGCTGGCCCAGCCATCGGCTCAAAATGTTCTTGAAGCTCATAATCAAAGTGGCTATTTATGTTGCTTGTACCCCAGATCTTGTGGTAGGTGCTTTACATTATTGATTCATCTAATCCACACTTGCTCTCGACTGGTAGATAATATCCCCATTTCACAGAAAAGTAGCTTGAGTTTCAGAGAGGTTAAATAAGCTGCCCAAGGTCAAAAAGCTTATATGACAAGCTAATGTGATGTCTGGACTGGACTAAAGCTCTGTCAAAATATTTGTGCTCCATGTCCTCAGTACACTGCCTTTCTTGGAGTGTGTGTGTGTGTGTGTGTGTGTGTGTGTGTGTGTGCTCTCAGTCACTCAGTTGTCTCCAACTCTTTGGGGACCCCATGGACTGTAGCCTGCCAGGCTCCTCTGTCCATGGGATTTCCCAGCCAAGGATACTGAAGTGGGTTCCCATTTCCTCCTCCAGGGGATCGCATAGTCTCTGTTTTATTAATCTCTGAGTTTCTGGCCCCTTTCACAGAGTCTTATGCCTAAATGACCCACTATAATATTTGCTGAGTGGATGGATGGATGGATGAATGAATGAACAAATAAAGCTATTACTTGACTCTAATTACAACTCTTCAGTTGCCAATTGGAGGTTGTAAGGGTGACATAGTGATGCCTTTGACAAAGTGTTAAGAGTATGGGGATCTCCTACATAGGTAAGATTTGCTAATGCTACTCAAAAGACTCAGAATATTGAAAGGATAAAATTTCTCATTGCAGCAATTTGAAAGGTGTCTATTTATATATTTTACTAATCAACTGCAAAAAATAACAGTGATAAGGCATTGGATATGAAGGATCCAGAAAGTTTTTCTGCTGATAGAGAGATGCTTTGAGAAGAAATTCTATTTCAGAACATTCTTTTGGCTCACGTTAATTCGGTGCTTGTGGTGGTTGGAGAGTTTGGAGCTATAAAGGAATTCAGAGACTATGCTTGCAATGCCCTGTGCTAGACATTAGGAAACTCAGAGGAGTTTTGCCAGTTAATCAGAGTCACAGAAAAGGTGAGTGGCAAAGCTGCAAGGAGGATCCCAGGATCTGGTTTGCACCAGGCTCATGCTGTCTCTCCTGCCTGGAGCTGGGCTGAGCAGAGTTCCTTGGAGCCAAAGGGTGGCCTCTGTGAGTTGCACGCCTGCAGCCGGGCCTGGCAGACCAACAACAGCGTGATTGATGGTTCCTCTGCTTTTGTCATTTATTTGCCTTGTTTTTTTTCCTTCCCCCAACAGAGCTGATAAGGAAGGTTTTGCTAGAGAATCATGTATCTCTTCTTTTTTCCCCTCTGACCAGTGAGATGCAGTTCTCTATTACTCTGGGCACTTTTCAAGGGTAAGCAGTTTTGCATTATTCAGCACCTAAACTGGATGTTGAAAGAGACTCAGGAAAGGCCTCTTAATGTTGGGGTGCTTGTCTCTGTTCTCTGAGTCCCAAGGAATAACCCACCTATTGAGGCCAGCACTTCCATCTGATCTGATCAGTTTTTTTCATTTATGATACTGTCCAAAATGTGGAAGCTGACAGTCCATCTTCACACTGCTTTTCAGACACTGTGATGTGATACAACAACGATACATAGTGGGACAGATAGACTGTGAGTCCAGGATCTGTATCTGCTGGGCTGGGTGGAGTCCAGCAAGTGACTTCATTTCCCTGAGTTTTGTTTCTATGTCTGTGAACCAGAGATCTGGGCAGGGACTGTGTTGAAGCAAGAGAGAGATGTCCAGGTTAAAACATTTACAGAAGTACCGGTGTGGCCCTGAAAGTGAGTGCCCTTAAACACTGCACCCCAGAAGACTCTCATCACCTTAGTCCAAGCCTGTTGAGACAGTCCTCATAAGAACTGTTAGCCCTTATTAAACATGTACTATATGCCTGTCACCATCTCAAGGCCTCTGCATACATAGACAAGGATACTGAGCCAGAGGTTTTACCTACCCACACTCAATCAACGGCAACCCACTCCAGTACTCTTGCCTGGAAAATCCCATGGATGGAGGAGCCTGGTAGGCTGCAGTCCATGGGGTCGCGAAGTCGGACACGACTGAGCAACTTCACTTTCACTTTTCACTTTCATGCATTGGAGAAGGAAATGGCAACCCACTCCAGTGTTCTTGCCTGGAGAATCCCAGGGACGGGGGAGCCTGGTGGGCTGCTGTCTATGGGGTTGCACAGAGTCGGACACGACTGAAGCGACTTAGCAGTAGCAGCACCAAGAATAAATAAATGAATTAAACCAAGGACTTGAAAAGCCTGCATACTTTCTTTTTTTAATTTTTTATTTTATATTGGAGTATAACTTATTAACAGGCTTCCCAGGTGATGCTAGTGGTAAAGAACCCTCCTGCCAACGCAGGAGACATAAGAGATGCAGGTTCGATCCCTGGGTCGGGAAGATCCCCTGGAGGAGGGCATGGCAACCCACTCCAGTATTCTTGCTTGGAGAATCCCATGGACAGAGGAGCCTGGCGGGCTATGGTCCATAGGGTTGCAAGGAATCGGACATGACTGAAGCAACTTAGCACAGCACAGCACATGGCCTATTAACAATGTTGTGATAGTTTCGGGTGGACAACAAAGAGACTCAGCCATACATATACATGTATTCATTTTTCACCCTAACCCCCCTCCCATCCAGGCTGCCACATAACATCGAGTGGAGCTGCCTGTGCTATACAATGGGTCCTTGTTGGTTATCCATTTTAGATATACCAATGAAGACCCGCACTCTTTCTGTTCAGCAATCTGACACTTAGTGGCTGCTTAAATAGACACTCAGCAGTTCTTCGTGTTGTGGCTGTTATTCAGGTGTGAAGTTAGAGGCACTACTCTACCCTCCCCTGAAGTAGCCGGCATTTTGTTCGAGACCTCGAGTGGCGCCTGACCACCTCCGCCAGTCTTGGAGATGACAGATCAGTTTACAGCGCTGCCGAGTGAAGTCATATTAAGTCGTCCGTCTCTGCCAAATGCTATTCATTGTGAGATCTGCCTCATAATAAAGCATGATGGATTGCTTCTTTTGGCCAGAGAATAACTTAACCTCTGACTCGAGATGGAGGTATGTTTTCCATGAAAAGGTGGTTAACAGTCTCTTCCACTTGTCAGAAACATCAGCCAAGGTGGCGTGAAGTTGCCAAAAGCCATATTACATCCTCAAAGTCTGTGAAAATAAATTCCTCTCGATATATTATATATTTAGTTCCCCATCTGGGTTTCCAGGAATTAGGGCTGTTATTGTACAGTCTAATTTTAAATCTCGAGCTTTTTTATTCAAAAGAAATACCTCCCCCCCCCAACCCCAACCCTTGTTCTTTCCTCTCCTTCTTGTTCTGTGGGCATTCTACGGTGGATTTAATTGAGTTTTCCCCACAAGGATTCCATTGCCGCTCCATGGCTTGAATATCCTGATAGTCAGTGAAGCTTCAAGAAAGAGAGCTTTTGCAGCCGTGACTGTATTCACACGGAATCTAATTTCCACGGGGAAGTACAATACGTCCGAGTGAGGCGGTTTTATATTAACTCCGGGGCAGGAGGTGGAATCAGAGAATGTGAGAACGCACTCCCTGTGTTGTGGCAGTTCATGCTGAGAGCTGGGTGGCTGCTGGGTTCTCGTCAGGGGCTGAGTGAGCATGAGTCCGGGGGCCTCACCCCACTGATCTTTTCTGCTCCCTCCTCCCTCTGTGTCTTTTCTCACATGCAGGTAGGAAATCACGCCATATCAGATGGACATCAGTATAAGAAACTTCTTCCTTTCCTGCCTCTTGAGGTGGGTGTGGGTGGGTGTGTTTGGGGGAAGGAAGATAAAGTGGGGCTTGGAGCTGAAGTCACACACTTGTTGGCTCTGTCACTCCACTCCTTTGGAACTGTTCTTCTACATACCGATCTGAAACTTCCTCGCTTTTTTCCCCTCTCTTTGACACGTCACCTCTGAAAGTGATTTCTAACCTAGGAGGCATATGCAAAATAAATAAAAGTCAAATACATTTTTAAACATTTTTAAACATTCTAAGGGAGTGCTGAGTGCTCTTTGGGGCTCACGCACTGGATGCGCAGCTCTTTCTCCTCTTAGCTGGGTGATCTCAGGTCAGGATCTTGACCCCTTGGATTCTCAGTTTCCTTCCCTGAAATAAGACATACCATCATATTTATTTCAAAGATCACTGTGACTGTCTAATGAGATGTAATATTCAAAGACCTTTACTTAGTGCTGGTCGTGAACCCTCTATAGCTCATTGGCAATGCTGGGGAGGTGGCTCTTATTGCTTATTGCTGTGATTTTTATCATCTCTCTTGAAGTTGAGTCCCTCCCTTACCCTGGAATGTTCCATTTAAAGGCATGCCAGGTTTAGAGTGGAAAGTGATTCCTTCTACTTCCCCTGCCTTTCAGCACCAGGAACTGATCTACTACGGACAGATGCACACGTGGTCTCCAGTGAATGCTGGGCAAGGAGCAAGGCTGGAAAATTCCAGGTCTGGCTGCTGCTTGGGTGGCTGACCCTATTAACCATGAACAGTTTATCTTAAATCTGATTCTGATTACATCCAGTTTGTTCCCTCGACCCCCTCCTTCCCTGACTCCCATCTAGAATTTACATTAGGAAATGAGCAGCCAGTGTGTCACGTTTGTGAGTGCTGGGGTCACTGGCTGTTTTCTCATGTCAGCTCACCTAGGTATTCTTTTGGTTTTACTGACTCATTATATCATCATGGATGGGGCAAGAGGGGGATTTTTCTCTGGGCCAGTTTTTCCGTCTGTGAAATAAAATGACAAAATCGCCAGCCATCCTACACTGTCTTGTTCTAGTGAGGAATTCAGAGGCAATGGCTGTTCCTAAACACAATGGCACTTTAAAAAACAGGAATATAGGATATACCTTTAGGTGAAAGCAAGTAAAAGTGTTAGTCGCTCAGTCATGTCCGACTCTTTGCGACCCCTTGGACTGTAACCCACCAGGCTTCCCTGTCCATGGGATTCTCTGGGCAAGAATACTGGAGTGGGTTGCCATTTCCTTCTCCAGGGGATATTCCTGACCCAGGGATTGAACCCGCAACTCCTGCACTGCAAGAGGATTCCTTACCACTGAGCCACCAGCCAGAGTCATACCTTTATGTTGAGGTTGACAGAGGGAGAGGTCAGGTGCACGCAAAAGACCGGTGGGAATCGTGAATGGTCAAAATTTCTCTGGGACTCTTGTAAATTGCCCAATAAGAAAGCACAGAAATCAAAGTGTTGGGATACAGCTCTATAGTAATCTAGATGTGTCCATGTAAAATGTATACACACTGTACATATCCTATAGAATATAATAGAGCAATATGCCCAAGGTAATCCTATGCTTTGTTTGAATGACTGAATATAAAGAGCACAAGTAGTTGGGTTTAGATGTTAAATATATGCTCGATTCTACTCCTCTCTAACAGACCTGGATTATTTTGCTTTTTTTGTGAATGAAATTCTAAAAGAAGGTGTGCTTTAAGATTCAGAGAGTTTAGTTTCTTTACTATCACATAATTCTTATTAGAAGGGAAGATCCCTTATAAGGTCCCACAGAGATGATGGAGAAATCACCATGGAGCAAACCGCTAGCCTCATTTTATTATGAATAGAGAAAAACCACTCTAAACTGGATCATACCAAAGAACCTTCAGACAAGTGGCCATCTCATGGATTCATGTAGATCTTTAAGTCTATGATCACAGTTACTCAGGGCCAGTTACCCAGAGAAAGCCCAGAGAAAAGACTGTGTTTTCTGTACTGCCAACAATAGCAGTAAAGGCCAGTGTTTACTGACTGCTTTCTGTGTCCCAGTTTCTGTACTGAGTCCTTATCTAAGCCAGCTTATTCGAGCTGGGTACTAGTACTGTTCCCATTTTGCTAGCAGTGGAAATGAAGCACGGAGATTTTAAGTACCCAGTGATGTAACACCCATGGGCACAGAACTAGGGAACATCGCACCCAGGATAACAGTGTTAACAATCCAACTCCAAAGCTCATGCTCTCTGCTCTGGTCTATGTTTGTGTCTTCTTAAAATTCATGTGTTGAAATCCTAACTCAACAAAGGTGATGGCAATGGTAGGTGGGGCATTTGAGAGGTGAGCAGGTCATGAGAGTGGGACCCCCATTCCTGGGATTAGAGCCCTGATAAAGGAGACGCCACAGAGCGCCTTAGTCCCTCCCATCATGTGAGGACACAGCAAGAAAGCGCCCTCTCTGAACTGAAAGAGGGCCCTCACCGAAATGCGACCGTGTTTGGGCCATGTCGGCACCTTAATCTTGGACCTTCAATTTGAGAAACAAACCCCCCAGAACCATGAGAAATAAATTTCTGTTGTTTATCAGAAACTCAGCACGTGGTGTTTTGTTATAGCAACCCAAACAGACTCAGACAGGCTTTCATCCTCGGCCTCTCCCCCTCATCCTGCTGCTGCTGCTGCTGCTGCTAAGTCGCTTCAGTCGTGTCCGACTCTGTGCGACCCCATAGACGGCAGCCCACCAGGCTCCTCCATCCCTGGGATTTTCCAGGTAAGAGCACTGGAGTGGGTTGCCGTTTCCTCCTCCAATGCATGAAAGTGAAAAGTGAAAGTGAAGTCGCTCAGTCGTGTCCGACTTTTAGCGACCCCATGGACTGCAGCCTACCAGGCTCCCCCATCCATGGGATTTTCCAGGCAAGAGTACTGGAGCCCCCTCATCCTGGGGCAAGCCATTTCATCTCTCCATATTTCAGTTTCCCCAGCTATAAACTGAAGACAGCAGTGTCTGAATGGGAACCTTGTACAAAGGCCGTGAAACGATGCGTGGGGAACTGTGGTGCAACTTCCTAGTGACAGACGTTTGTAGGATGCTGCTAATTTAAAAACAGATGGTGTGGGTAGTTGGACCACAGCTTCCTGGGGCTGCCCCTGGTCAAGAACACCTGTTGATATCTCCCTGATCCCTGAATTCTGACACTGTCCCCTCATCAGAGACTGTAGGCTAATGAGGGTAAGGGAGATAGAGAAGAATGAACATATTCTACATCTTTGAATTCTTTTTTCAGTCAGGGATGGTTCTGACTTTTTTCTAATCTGTGAAGTTTTCAAGGAGTGCCCTGACCTACTCTTCAGAAAGGGCTGAATCAGTGCCAATTAAGGAAATGACCACTGAGTCTGTTGACTTAAAAAAAAGTGAGTCTCTGCCTACTAGATTCATTGCTTAGATACCGATTCATCTGTGATAAATTGCCTTAATAAATCCCATTGAGCAAGCGAACTATGAGAATGAAGCAGGGTTAAGAATAGAGGGCATTCTTCTCCAGGGAGACGAGACAATAAGATACGCAGTGTCCTGGGACGGTTCTAATGCACTTTTTGAAATGATGCTGATATTGGAGAGCCTGTGACAAGAAGGCAAGGCACTTATCTGTGTGGTAGAAAAAGAGAAAACCAGCTCATCTTGTTCATTCCTCAAAGGCACATTTCAACACACATTTAAGGGTCTGAGAGAGGGCCCTGGGGGCTGGCTTTAATTACATGTATGTATGCTAAATCACTACAGTCGTATCTGACTCTACGCGACCCCATGGACTATAGTCCACCAGGCTCCTTGGTCCATGGGACTCTCCAGGCAAGAAAACTGGAGTGGGTTGCTGTGCTCTCCTCCAGGGAATCTTCCTCACCCAGGGATCGAACCTGCATCTCTTATGTCTCTGCACTGGCAGTGGGCTCTTTACCACTTGGGCGACCAGTTAGCACCCACCTAACAAGGTATCTGGAAGGCGTACTGGGAAGTTGAGCAGGACTTAGTTACGGTGGCCTTAAGTGACGATGTTTGAGCAAAGCCATCAGCTCTGAGTGGGAATCTAGGCTCCTCCTGCTGGCTGTGTGATTTTGACCTAAACTCTCTTAGTGCCTCTATCTGCAAGCACCTCATTGGGCTGCTGGGGACACAGGCCAGATTTGTGACAGGACATTCTTAAATATTAGGAACTGCTGGCAATTGAAAAATAGTCCTCTATCTGATCAATGTTTATCAAGCACCTATTCTGTGCAAGAAACTGTCCTTTACTCTGTATTTTTTAATTGGATATAATAGCTCTACAATGTTGCTTTGGTTTCTGCCACACATCAGCTATATGTATTTGTATAATCCGTCTCTCTTGAGCCTCTCTCCCACTGACCCCCATCCCACCGTCTAGGTCATCACAGAGCACTGAGCTGAGCTCCATGTGCTATACAGCAGCTTCCCACTAGCTCTCTAGTTTACACATGGTGGTGTATGTATGTCAATACTATTCTCTCAATTCCCTCCTCTCCTTCTCCCACTTTGTCCACAAGTCTACAATATGACCCAGCAATCCCGCTACTGGGCACGTACCCTGAGAAAACAGTTCTTTGCTTTTGGGATACAACACTGAGCAAAGCCATAGTCTCTCTTCTCATGGAGTTTGATTCCAGGTGGTGTAGACAAATAGTACTTAATAAATGTATAATGTGAGAATGGGGAGGTTTGAACAGGGATGTGACAGCATCTGATCCAAGTTTCAAAAGGATAGAAAATTGAAGAATAAACAAAACTTGCTTCCTAGATTTATCTGAAGTGGGTAACTCAGGAGCCCTCATTAATATTGTCTTTTCTGATGCACCTCATGTATTGATGGGGCTTTCCTGGTGCCTCAGACAGTAAAGAATCTGCCTGCAATGTAGAAGACCCAGGTTTGATTCCTGGGATGAGATGATCCCCTGGAGAAGGGATCACATAAGTATCAATTTCACAGAAAGGTTCAAATGCAATTCTATACTCAGCTTAAAATACCTCTCATGCATATAAGGGCTTCCCTGGTGGCTCAGCTGGTAAAGAACCTGCCTGCAATGTGGGAGACCTGGGTTCAGTCCCTGGGTTGGGAAGATCCCCTAGAGAAGGGAAAGGCTGCCCACTCCAGTATTCTGGCCTGGAGAATTCCATGGACTCTATAGTCCCATGAGGTCTCAAAGAATCAGACACAACTGAACTACTTTCTTATGCATATAGACTATATAACTTTATTATGAAGCTATTTTCAAAGTTCATCTTAAGCACTGAATTTGCTAGGTCCAGAAGACTAGCTAATGACAAGTAACTGACTATCCCCCCCACCTGCCCACCCATCAGTGCCTTTGTTAATAGACTTTTACAAAGTTCTGTGAGTGTTGTGCTGAATCCCATGGTGAGGAAGATATAGCCCTGCTCTCATGGTGGCTCCAGTCATCCGTTCTCTCAGATTTAGTGAACTCCAGAAGACAGTCTGAGGTTTTCTGTGGTGGGAGGGCTTTGTACTAACTCTGAGTTCCTTCTGTTTCTCTGGTCTGCTAAGGCTGGAGGTAGCTGAGTCATGGGTGAGGAAGCTGAGCCTGGGCCTAGTGCAGATAGAGAGTGTCTGGGTTCAAGGAGAGGAACTTCAGATGGCAGAACAATTGTATCTCCAAGCCTGGAGGGCCCCCTCCCTCTCAGCCCAGGTTGCTGCTACTTGCTGTCTTTGCTTCCTTCTGATGTAAGCTCTCTGTACAGCAGATCCCAGGAATGCTATGTCCCTTCGAGAGAAACATTTCTCTCTTTTCTCAGTATTCAAATGTCCTTTGTTTCCTGGACAGTTTTATAATTTGTGTGTGTGTTTGAACTAGTTTAAAATTTATAGAGAAGTTGCAAAAATTGAGAAGTTCTGTGCCTGTTACCCCACCTCCATGAATATTAACATCTTATATATGTGTGTGTTTGCATGCTCAGTTGTGCACAACTCTTTGTGATCCCATGGACTGTAGCCCGCCAGACTCCTTTGTCCATGGAGTTTTTTAGGCAAGAATACTGGAGTAGGTTGCCATTTCCTACTCCAGGTGATCTTCCCAACCCAGGGATCAAGCCCTTGTCTCTTGCGTCTTCTGCACTGGCAGGCAGATTCTTTACCCCTGTGCCACCTGGAAAGCCCTAACATCTTCCATAATAGTACTTAAATGATTAACACCAAGAAATTAACTTGGGTACAATACTATGAACTGAATGGCAAGCCCTATGTGAATCTCACCAATTTTTCCCCAGGGTTCTTTTTCTCTTCCAGGGTCCAGTCTGGGATTCCACATTACAGTTTGTTATTATTTTACCTTAGTCTCTTGCAATCTGTGACTATTTATTAGTCTTTCCTTGTTCATGATGATCCAGAAGGGTAGAAAAACCCTAGAGTAATCTAAGGGATATTAGGGTTAGGGTTAGTTCCTGGATGAACATTTTCAGTAGTGAGGTTCCCATCATCAGGATCATTCAAGGAACCTTGGAGTGATTGGCTCCATAACAAACGTTCCAAAGGGGATACTTGTAGGCACAGGAAAGGGGCTAGATGATGTGGAAGCTACACTCTAGCTCTAATAGTGAGAATGAGAAACAGTGGGTCTCACTGTAGCATTCTGATTTGAATCTGGCAAACAGTTTCATTTTTCTGGGCCTCAGTTTCCTACCCTGTGAAGTGGGAAAAATAACAGCACAAACCAGGATAGTTATGAGGAATAAAGGGGATAAAACTTGCAGAATACTTGGTGCCGAACATGAACACGGAAAATGTTCAATATACGTTAATTACTATTCTGTTATTATTAATAATTAATGTACATACTGTTTGCCGGATATTGTGCTAAGCACTTTGCCCACATACCTCACTTTGTTGCCATAGCTCTCCTGTAGATAGTTGTTATTTTCATTTTCCAGATTAGAACCAGAAGCACATAAGTAGCTTCAGACCTACTTTTTTTCCACTTTACAGCCCATGTTCTTTGAAATGCTGCCCTACTGCTTCACCTGGAATAACAGATCAATTTCCTGTATGTGGTGTTTTAGAGTCCCTTCTCATTTATGGGCCTCAATTTATCTTCAAAATATTCCTTAGCAGTTGGGAGAATGACATCTCATTTGATGGATAAAGTGTGGGACAGTTTTAGAGGGAAGTGAGATATTTCTTCTCATCCATGTGCATATTCTTTTTGGCAAGATGCTATTAGAATCTCAACAAGACCCTCCCAAGCTATTGATAAAGATGCTCTCACTTTCACAAAGCATTTCGTGTTGTCTTGTGCAGTTATCCATGTGAGGCTTCACGCCCATCCTGTACAGAGGATGTCTCCAGAGGGTGAGTTACAGACTCCAATGCCAGCTTAGTGTCAAGACCTCTAGCTTCTCCCTGAGCTCAGGAGATCTCTGGCTAATAACTCGAAATCATCCCACATTTGCCAAATAATGCTGTAATTCAGGATTTGTGTTTTTCTCCCTGAAAACTTATATCCTGAATTACAAACCAAGACCCATAGCCACAAAGCCCAGGTCCCCTGTGGCTTTGTTTGGATTTTTGAACTTGAAAATCAATGGCTGAGTCATTTCACTGTTCACCTGAAACTATCACAACATTGTTAATCGGCTATACCCCAATACAAAGTGTGTTTGGTGTTAAAAAGTTAAATTAAAAAAAAAAATCATTGAGTTTAAGGAGCAAACTGGCCAAGATTCTAACATTTGGGGAAAGCATTGGCAACACTAAGACAATATAAAAGTAAGCACTGACATCTTTAATTCTCCTTGAAAGGAGACCAACCCAAATGTTAGGTTAGGTAAGGCAAACATCGTTTTCATTTAAAACATACTCTCTGAGCATTGAGCATATTGGGGACCATGGACAAATGAGACGAGTTCCCTGGAGATTTGGGAAGGATCACAGATGACTCCTACTCTCTGCTAGGCAGTATGTGTGTTTACAGTCTGATTTTATCTCTTCATAAAGAAGTCTACAATGTAGTATTTACTTACTTTATTTTATGGAGATTCAGAGAGATTGAATAAGTAGCCCAAGATCACACAGCAAGTAAGTACAGACCCAAGATTTGAACTCACGTCCTACTGATCTCAAAGGCTATGCCCATTATACACTCCTGCATGGCCCTTAAAGAACACACAGACCAGCATGCAAGAGTTGCAAGCAAGTTTATCCTTGTGGTGTGGCAGTTGAGTTACTGATTGGGTTTCCCCCTGCAATTCTGTGAGAAAACGCAACAGGGAGATTCTCAAATCAGTTTCGGGATATGCTTCCAGGGGTCTTCCCAAGCTCCATTTAGGCCCATCCCTCTTCTCCATTGCTTGAGGTGGTGTTTGTTCAGGCGGTTTCTTATCTTGCAAAACTAGGGTGGAGACAATGGAGAAGGGAGGGAATAAAATATCTGCCTAACAATAAATGTGTGTTAAAATCAGATAAATTCAATTCATTAAAAAAAAAAAGTTGAACAGTAAGGAGTTTGATGCACAGTGGGCATTTGTTAAATGGGAATTGAATGAATTAATGAGTGAATGAATAAATTCTGAGACCCAAAGCGGCTAATAGAATGAATGCCTTTTTCTCAGTATGGGCCTGGTGAGTTGGCTCTCATTCTGTCCCTTGCTGAATGAATGTAGAAGAGGAGGTGGACAGAGTTATCCTGAAATTCACAAGTCCCTTAGGTCCAGGAATATGAAAGGAGTTAGTCCAACACGTACATGTGGAATTGTCAGTTCAGTTCAGTCGCTCAGTCGTGTCCGACTCTTTGCGACCCCATGAACTGCAGCACACCAGGCCTCCCTGTCCATCACCAACTCCTGGAGTTCACTCAAACTCATGTCCATCGAGTTGGTGATGCCATCCAGCCATCTCATCCTCTGTCGTCCCCTTCTTCTCCTGCCCTCAATCCCTCCCAGCATCAGAGTCTTTTCCAATGAGTCAACTCTTCGCATGAGGTGGCCAAAGTACTGGAGTTTCAGCTTTAGCATCAGTCCTTCCAAAGAACACCCAGGACTGATCTCCTTTAGAATGGACTGGTTGGATCTCCTTGCAGTCCAAGGATCTCTTAAGAGTCTTCTCCAACACCACAGTTCAAAAGCATCAATTCTTCGGCACTCAGCCTTCTTCACAGTCCAACTCTCACATCCATACATAACCACAGGAAAAACCATAGTCTTGACTAGACAGACTTTTGTTGGCAAAGTAATGTCTCTGCTTTTGAATATGCTATCTAGGTTGGTCATAACTTTCCTTCCAAGGAGTAAGCATCTTTTAATTTCATGGCTGCAGTCACCATCTGCAGTGATTTTGGAGCCCCCAAAAATAAAGTCTGACACTGTTTCCCCATCTATTTCCCATGAAGTGATGGGACCAGATACCATGATCTTCGTTTTCTGAATGTTGAGCTTTAAGCCAACTTTTTCGCTCTCCTCTTTCACTTTCATCAAGAGGCTTTTGAGTTCCTCTTCACTTTCTGCCATAAGGGTGGTGTCATCTGTATATCTGAGGTTATTGATATTTCTCCTGGCAGTCTTGATTCCAGCTTGTGCTTCTTCCAGCCCAGCGTTTCTCATGATGTACTCTGCATATAAGTTAAATAAGCAGGGTGACAATATACAGCCTTGACGTACTCCTTTTCCTATTTGGCCCACTTGACTTTACATTCCAGGATGTCTGGCTCTAGGTGAGTGATCACACCATTGTGATTATCTTGGTTGTGAAGATCTTTTTTGTACAGTTCTTCGGTGTATTCTTGCCACCTCTTCTTAATATCTTCTTCTTCTGCTAGGTCCATACCAGTTCTGTCCTTTATCAAGCCCATCTTTGCATGAAATGTTCCCTTGGTATCTCTAATTTTAAGAGATCTCTAGTCTTTCCCATTCTGTTGTTTTCCTCTATTTCTTTGCATTGATTGCTGAGGAAGACTCTACAAGACATTTTAGAACTAATGTCCAAAAAAGATGTCCTTTTCATTATAGGGGACTGGAATGCAAAAGTAGGAAGTCAAGAAACACCTGGGGTAACAGGCAAATTTGGCCTTGGAGTACAGAATGAAGCAGGGCAAAGGCTAATAGAGTTTTGCCAAGAGAAAGCACTGGTCATAGCAAAAACCCTCTTCCAACAACACAAGAGAAGACTCTACTCACGGACATCGCCAGATGGTCAACACCGAAATCAGATTGATTATATTCTTTGCAGCCAAAGATGGAGAAGCTCTATACAGTCAGCAAAAACAAGACCAGGAGCTGACTATGGCTCAGATCATGAACTCCTTATTGCCACATTCAGACTTAAATTGAAGAAAGTAGGGAAAACCACTAGACCATTCAGGTATGACCTAAATCAAATCCCTTATGATTATACAGTGGAAGTGAGAAATAGATTTAAGGGACTAGATCTGATAGAGTGACTGATGAACTGTGGATGGAGGTACGTGACATTGTACAGGAGACAGGGATCAAGACCATCCACATGGAAAAGAAATGCAAAACAGCAAAATGGCTGTCTGGGGAGGCCTTAAAAATAGCTGTGAAAAGAAGAGAAGCAAAAAGCAAAGTAGAAAAGGAAAGATATAAGCTTCTGAATGCAGAGTTCCAATGTGGAATTGAACTTTCATTTATTATGAAAGACTATTTGGGAGAAGAGAGACATTTTAATCATTATACACCTGTTAGAATACCCCAAATTGAAAGACTGACAATGCTGGCTTAGATGTGGAGAAACAGGAATCCCCATACATCACAGTTGGGAAAGTAAAATGTCCTGCCACTTTGGAAGACAGTTTGGTGGTTTCTTACAAAACTGAGCATACTCTTACCATGTAATCCAGCAGTCATACTCCCTGGAATTTACCCAAAGGAACTGAAAATTTATATCTACACAAAAACCTGCACAGGAATATTTACAGCAGCTTGATTTATAATTGCCAAAACTTAGAAGCAACTAAGATATCCTTTGGTATATGAATGGATAAATAAACTATGGTACATCCAGACAATGGAATGTTATTCAGTGGTAAAAAAGGAACAAGTTAGCAAGCCATGAAAAGACAGGCAGGACTCTCATATGCACATGACTAAGTGAAAACAGCCCATTTGAAAAAGCTACGTATTGTATGATTCCAGCTATGATATTCTGGAAAAGGTAAAACTGTGGTGACGGTAAAAAGATCAGCGGTTGCCGGGGGGAGGGAGCTGGGGAGGGATGAACAGGCAGAACAGAGAGGACTTTTAGGACAGTAAAACCATTCTACTTGATACTGTTAGGATGGTTGCTGGTCATTATACATTTGCCCAAACCCACAGCATGTGCCACACCAGAAGTGAACCCTAACACTTGCTGGACTTTGGGAGCTAGGGATGTGTTGGTGTTGGTTCAGCGATTGTAACAAACGTACCCCTCTTGTGACAGGGTGTTGATAGTGGGGGAGGCTGTGGATGTGTGGAAGCAGAAGGTATGTGGGAAATCTCTGTAGCATTCCCTCCATTTTGATGCGAACTTAAAATTACTTTTTAAAACATCTTAAAATCTGAAAGCAAAAACAAACAAAAACCCCCACTCAAGTCCTGATGGAAGGGACTTTCCTCAATTTGGTAAATAAGCCCTCCAAAAACCTACAGTTGCTAACATACTTAATGATGAGAAACTTAGAACTGTCTCACTAAGATCAGGAACAAGGCAAGGATGTTCCCCCTCACAGTTGCTTGGAAGGAAGGAAGGAAGACAGGATGTGAGTGAGAGGAGGGAAGAAGGAAGGAGAGAGGGAGGGAGGAAAGAAAAAGTTTAAAGCTTTGGAAAAGAGATTAGAGGGGAAAGCTTGAGAGTCTTAGCTATTAAGATATTCTCCCTGCTGTTGTCCAGTTCATCTGAAGAGATGTGCTTTCTCATGCCTCTTTCTAGGCTGTGATTCAGGGAGATGTAACCCAGTCCCTGCCTGACTCCAGACAATTAAATATAATCCCGGCCCAAGCTTGTTTAGTGATAAACCATGAACTGTTTTATACTTTCACCAAAAAAAATTAGCAAATGGGGTAGTGAACATGAACATCTTGTCCTCTTAGGATTACTGTGTAACTAATTCATGTTAGTAAGAAAAACCAAGTTGAGGGGCTGCCATATATGACTTTGATTTTTTCATCTGTCTGTGGGAATAATGATGTCTGTATTCTATACCATCTGAAGGCCAATGGGAAAGCATTTGCCTTGTGTAATTAAAGCTGCTTTGTGTTTCAGGGATTTCCAGGACTACCTAGAAAGAAGGTAAGATTGAGAATCATTTGTTCTGAGCTGATGAGCTTCCCCTAACCAATGGCTTTAGGCTGTGTCCACAGAGGTCAGGACCACAGAGGGGCGGGGGGGCCTTGATAGCCCTCAGTTCCCAATGATGAATGTTGCCATGTCATAATGCAATCTGGGGTTGTCAGATCTTCCAAATTTTTAGGAGAAACTAGAAATCAGGCTCTGTAGGTAACATCTTCCAAGTATTTAAATTTTGTCAGTTGTTGCTATGTGACAGTTATTGTTTTAAACTGTGAGATACAAACAAAACATGCCTGTAGGCTGGTTTCTGGTGTCTACATGAGGGATAGCATTGGCCTGCCCTTGGCTTGAAGAGTGGTGTTTTGCCTGTTGCTTCCCCTTACTGCATTTCTTTTACTTTCCACTTCAAGATTCTTCAAAGTCTTTCCATCCCAAAGACCTCAATATCTTCTGCATTCTCTGTCACCTGGTTAAGTCCTGTTTATGTCTTAGGCCACAAGTTCTGGGTCTCTCAGAGAGAGTAATCTACGTCTAGAGCAATGCCTTGATCACATTCTTTGAAAGTTTTCATTTGAGATATCCATAGCTGGGAGTTGCTAGGAGTAGGGGTGGTTTGTATTCTCCTTGATCTCCTCTGGATCCAGGATATTTTCTGCCATAAAGTAGAGGGTTAAAAATATTTGTCAGTTAAATGGCAGGGACTTCCTAACCCAGGGATCGAACCTGCATCTCCTGTGTCTCCTGAATTGGCTGGTGGATTCTTTCCTGAGCCACCTAGGAGGCCCCCATGCCGCTGACAGAGCAGGAAGACCCAACCTCCTCTACGAGCGGCACGTTCAGCAAGCCCACGCTGCTGGAATCCAACTCGTCAACTGAATATCAGAGCCACAGATCCCTGTACTGTGTTCCCTTCAGCTGACCACGGCTGGCAGCCTGGGAGGCAGGGCGCGGGGTTGGGGTGGGGGGTGGTGGGGCGAAGAGAGAACCAGAGTGGGGGAGGGGAGGAGGCAGGGGAGCGCTCTCCCTGTGAACTCCTCCCCCACCCCCCTTCCCAATCGTAAATTAACAACAGTGGACCTTGTTAAGTGCAGCTTCACAAATTAATATGAAATATAGTGCTTTTTCATAAGCTGGAGAACCAGATTTAAAAGCATATTGGTGTTTGTACACAGCAGGCCGTAATGATCCATTATCCTGCAGACAGAGGAGCTCGCAGCGACACATAAAGAAGATGCAATTGGGCCATCTGCTTTGATTTCTGCTGCGTCCCCAGAGACCCAGGGGAGGAGCTGACAGTCCTCTCCATCTGCCCTTACGTTATCAATTACAGTTGAATTATGCCGTGTGCTGCAGGGCTGGCAGATACGGATGGGAGATGGTGGCACCTGAAAAATATAGAAGAAAATCCATATGTTGGGAGCCAGCTGTTTATTTACAAGTCCTTGACATATTTCCTCACTTTCTCGGCTGTTGCCTTTTTTAAGGTTCCTAGAGACATGGCAGTTTAGTGTGAACTTGAGAAGAAATTAGGTGTAACAGCATAGCACCACATGAATAATATTTCAGTTTCCTTTTATACAGTTGAAATGCACACGGAGCAAAAAAAAAAAAAAATCAGGTCAAACAGATTTTAAATTATGAAAAAAAAAATAAGTTGTGAAAACATCTGGGGTGGCTGCTGCAGCTTGTTATGTTTATAAAACATGTTGGAACAGGCGGGGACGTGCACACTGTACATTTTTGGCAGCTTAGAAATCATGTGCAAAACTGTAACTTTTATGAAATGGTAAGTGTTTATGAAAGCTTAGGGAGTGGGGAGGTAGAAAGCTCAGTCGCTGGAGCAACTTCTAGGAAGGTGGCTTTAAGAATGCAGTGTTTTGTTTTGAATTGAATTGTGCCTTTTTTTTTTTTTTTTTGGTTTTACAGCAAGAGGCTTAACTTGTTCCTGGTTCGATTGGTTCTAGACTGGTGAGGTGGAAGGCTGCCACATCAGATGCACTGGGGTTTTACGGTACAGGATGCCGTCCAACCGTGTGGGAGTTTATGTTTCATTCTCATTTCACGCCATGTCCTTTCCCCATATCCACTCAAGCAGAGAGTCTGTGTGTGTGTGTTTGCTTAGCTGAGGGTTCCAGCTCAGTGCATCTACAGCTCTGGGGAAGAGTTGCTGCGACTTAATACTTGCAGATTTCGGGGAACAGGAGAACTCACTTTGCTTACAAGGAGAGGCTATTTTTTGAAATGCTCCCAGAAGCAGAGATGCTAGTAGGGTAAATTAAGGGACTGAGATTAGAAGTCGAGCCCCAATTATCCACCATTCACTTGCCATCCAGGGCCAATTCTGAGGGCCTCATGGTCTCTAGGCTAACTCTATTTAACTCTTTATTTTTGAAATTTAGTTTTAGTTAGTTTTTTTTTTTTTTTGGCTGTGCTTTGTTGCTGCTCCAGCTGTTCTTGAGTTGCAATGGTTGGGTCTACTGTCCAGTTGTGGCGCACGGGGCTTCTCACTGCAGTGGCTTCTCTTGGTAGGGAGCAGAGGCTCTAGAGTACAGGCTCACTCATTGTGACTCATGGGCTTAGCTGCTCCAAGGCATGTGGGGTGTTCCCAGATCAGGGATCAAACCCATGTCTCCTGAATTGGCAGGCGGATTCTTCACCACTGAGCCACCAGGGAAGCCCCACTTTACTCTCCCTGCATTATACTTTGGGCGTATGTCATACTTGTGAGGGCATTAACTGAGAGCCTCCTGAAAGAAGAGATGAACTTATTTGTTTTTGCTCCTATCTTAGGACCAGCATAGCAAATGGCATTCCCCAAGAGTTCATAAGAATATTGGCTGCATAAAAATGTTGACTGAATGTCTTCAGGATTTTCTCTATGTGAAATTACAGGCTTAGCAGCAGCAAATGCAGAATCCAGGAACTACAGAATCCTGTCATTCTGGGATATGGCCACTGGAAAATCAGCTTTCTGCTACTGTCTCCTCTAGGCCTTCCCTGCTGGCTCAGGGGTAAAGAATCCGCTTGCAAGGCAGGAGGTGTAGGAGACGTGGGTTCAATCCCTGTGTTGGGAAGATCCACTGGAGGAGGGCATGGCAACCCAATGTCAGTATTTTTGTCTGGAGAATCCCATGGACAGAGGAGCCTGGCAGACTACAGTCCATGGGGTTGCAAAGAGTCAGACACGACTGATGCGCTGAGCACACATGCCCGCACACACACACATTCCTCCTCTAGCCTGACCAGTGTAGGCATCAGGGGAGCATACCCTCCTCTTTGTGACCATGGGCAGCTCCCTGGAGAAGAGGGAACCACCGCTGGGTTGTGTTCACAGGCTATGCTGGCTATTCCTCTTCTTTGTTCCACAGCTTCTTAGCCCCTGGAGTCTACTGACTTTCTTCTCATCCCCTCCTGGGTCCTTACTGTCTGTGTTTATTCATCATCTAATGGAAATGGGGTCATGTGTGTGCAGTGAAGTCTATGTTGTTTCCTAGTGAAAGCTCAGTGCATGAGAACTGTCATACTGCAACATTAGGACTATACGTAGTAATGTGGGGGCCCAGTGTAAAATGATCCAAAATTAAGAATTTCAAGATGATGACAGCACAGCATTAACAAAGCACGGAGCACTTCTAAGTGTGAGGCCTGTATAGGCCTGTACATATACAGGTCACATTCCCATGAAGCTGGGCCTGCTGGGTGCTGTGTCCACCATGACCACTTTTGTTTCTCCTTCTCCTCACTCTCTTTTCCCCTTTCTCTTCCTCGTCTTCCCTCTTCTTTTTCCTCCTCAAGACATTATGCAAAAATCTCTCACCTGCTTCCTATCTTCATCTTTCCCTTTGCCCTCATTCTTGTAGCCCCCCAGGCTCCTCTGTCCATGGCGATTCTCCAGGCAAGAGTACTGGAGTGGGTTGCCAGGCCCTCCTCCAGGGGACCTTCCCAACCCCCAGGGATGAACCAGGTCACCAGCATTGCAGGCAGATTCTTTACCAGCTGAGCAACCAGGGAAGCCCTGACACAGAATGGGATCTCCTTTAAAAGTGTCTCATCATTTTTCTTTCTGGCCTCAGTCTTCTCTTCTGATTGACTTGAAAAGTCTCAGTCAGGTTTTTAGTTCCTCTCTCAAGAGACATAATCTAATTGTGCTTACTTTAGAGATTGCCATGTGGCTTCAATAATAATACAAATACAGAGAGATACAGGTACTGTTTTGCATCTTCCTTAGAATGTGCTAAGGGCTGAGAATATCAGCCATCCTCATCTCCCCCTTCAATCTTCTCCTCGTCATTCTTATGTTGATTCCATCATCTACCCAAAAAGAACCCTTGGGTCTAGACAATGATTTATTAAAGTCTATATTGAATTTGTTACAATGTTGTTTCCATTTTACGTTTGGGTGTTTTGGTTGCAAGACTTGTGGCATCAGATCAAACCTGCACCTCCTACATTGGGAGGTGAAGTCTTAACCACTGGACCACAAGGGAAGTTCCCCAAATTTATTTTGTTCTTTCATGTGTAATGTTAATTTTCCTCCACCATCCATTAATTTCATTTTTTAATTTGTCCATTCTGTCATTTGTTTAGTCAACATTATTTATTGCTTTTCATAATCACAAAGAGGAAAAAAGGCCAGGATATCCTCTATTTTTACATTTAAAATCTTTTTTTTATTATTTTCCACTCTCTTTTTCATGTCTATCAGTTCAGTTCAGTCGCTCAGTCCTGTCCAACTCTTTGCAACCCCATGGACTGCAGCTCACCAGGCCTCCCTGTCTATCACCAACTCCCGGAGCTTACTCAAACTCATGTCCATCGAGTTGGTGATACCATCCAACCATCTCATCCTCTGTCATCCCCTTCTCCTCCTGCCTTCAATCTTTCCCAGCATCAGGGTCTTTCCTAATGAGTAGTTCTTCCCATCAGGTGGCCAGAGTAATGGAGTTTCAGCTTTAGCATCAGTCCTTCCAATGAATATTCAGCACTGATTTCCTTTAGGATTGACTGGTTTGATCTCCATGCGGTCCAAGCCACTCTCAAGAGTCTTCTCCAATACCACAGTTCAAGCACCAGTTCTTCGGTGCTCAGCTTTCTTTATAGTTCAGCTCTCACACCCATGTATGACTACTGGAAAAAAACATAGCTTTGACTAGATGGACCTTTGTTGGCAAAGTAATGTCGCTGCTTTTTAATATGCTGTCTAGGTTGGTCATAACTTTTCTTCCAAGGAGCAAGCATCTTTTAATTACATGGTTGCAGTCACCATTTATGGTGATTTTGGAGCCTAATAATAATAATAATAATAATAATAATAATAAAGTCTCTCACTGTTTCCATTGTTTCCCCATCTATTCCCCATGAAGTGATGGGACCAGATGCCATGATCTTAGTTTTCTGAATGCTGAGTTTTAAGCCAACTTTTTCACTCTCCTCTTTCACTTTCATCAAGAAGCTCTTTAGTTCTTCTTCACTTTCTGCCATAAGGGTGGTATCATCTGCATATCTGAGGTTATTGATATTTCTCCTGGCAATCTTGATTCCAGCTTGTGCTTCCTCCAGCCCAGCATGATGTACTCTGTATGTAAGTTAAATAAGCAGGGTGACAATATACAGCTTTGACATACTCCTTTCCCTATTTGGAACCAGTCTGTTGTTCCATGTCCAGTTCAGACTGTTGCTTCTTCACCTACATACAGATTTCTCAGGAGGCAGTTCAGGTGGTCTGGTATTCCCATCTATTTACGAATTTCCCACAGTTTGTTGTGATCCACACAGTCAAAGGCTTTGGCATAGTCAATAATGCAGAAGTGGATGTTTTTCTGGAACTCTCTTACTTTTTCAATGATCCCACCAATGTTGGCAATTTGATCTCTGGTTCCTCTGCCTTTTCTAAAACCAGCTTGAACATCTGGAAGTTCACAGTTCACGTACTGTTGGAGCCTGGCTTGGAGAATTTTGAGCATTACTTTGCTACTGTGTGAGATGAGTGCAATTGTGCAGTAGTTTGTGCATTGGCATTGCCTTTCTTTGGGATTGGAATGAAAACTGACCTTTCCCAGTCCTGTGGCCACTGCTGAGTTTTCCAAATTTGCTGGCATATTGAGTGCAGCACTTTCACAGTATCATCTTTCAGGATTTGAAACAGCTCAACTGGAATTCTATCACCTCCACTAGCTTTTTTCATAGTGATGCTTCCTAAGGCCCACTTGACTTCACATTCCAGGATGTCTGGCTCTAGGTTAGTGATCACATCATCATGGTTATCTGGGTCGTGAAGATCTTTTTTGTATAGTTCTGTGTATTGTTGCCACCTCTTCTTAATATCTTCTGCTTCTGTTAGGTTCATACCATTTCTGTCCTTTATTGTGCCCATCTTTGCATGAAATGTTTCCTTGGTATCCCTAATTTTCTTGAAGAAATCTCTAGTCTTTCCCATTCTATTGTTTTCCTCTCTTTCTTTGCACTGATCACTGAGGAAGGCTTTCTTATCTCTCCTTGCTATTCTTTGCAACTCTGCATTCAAATGGGTATATTGTTCCTTTTCTCCTTTGCCTTTTGCATCTTTTCTTTTCTCAGCTATTTGTAAGGCCTCCTCAGACAACCATTTTGCCTTTTTGCATTTTTTTTCTTGGTGATGGTCTTGATCACTGCCTCCTATATAATGTCATGAACTTCCATCCACAGTTCTTCAGGCACTCTGTCTATCAGATCTAATCCCTTGAATCTTCCACTGTATAATCATATGGGATGTGATTTAGGTCATACCTGAATGGTCTAGTGGTTTTCCCTAGTTTCCTATGCAATATTGTTCTTTACAGTATTGGACTTTACTTCTATCACCAGTCACATCCACAACTGGGTGTTGTTTTTGCTTTGGCTTCATTTCTTCATTCTTTCTAGAGTTATTTCTCCACTGATCTCCAGTAGCATATTGGGCACCTAATGACCTGGGGAGTTCATTTTTCAGTGTCCTATCTTTGTCCTTTTTCATACCGTTTATGGGGCTCTCAAGGCAAGAATACTGAAGTGGTTTGCCATTCCTTTCTCCAGTGGACCATATTTTGTCAGAACTCTTCAGCATGACGCGTCTGTCTTGTGTGGCCCTACATGGCATGGCTCATAGTTTCATTGAGTTAGACAAGGCTGTGGTCCATGTGATCAGATTGGTTAGTTTCCTGTGATTGTGGTTTTCATTCTATTGGCCCTCTGATGGAGAAGGATAAGAGGCTTATGGAAGCTTCATGTCTATAATCTCCTTTAATCCTTATCTCATACTTATGAGAAATGGTATAGCAATAAGACTGCTCAGGGAGGTGACCTGAATTGCCTAAGATTGCATGGAAGGTTGGTGGCTGTGATAGATTGAACTATATCTCCACTGCCCCCATCAGATTCATACATTGAAGCCCTAACTACCATGTGACTAAACTTGGAAATAAGACCTTTAGGGAAGCAATTGCTGTGAAATGAAATCACAATAGTGAGGCCCTAATTGGATAGGCCTGATGTCTTTATAAAGAGAGGAAGAGACATTAGACATCTGTCTTTCTTTCTCACCATGCGTGCACAGAGGGAAGGCCCTGTGAGGAGACAGCAAGAAGTATGAAAAGTGAAAGTGGCTCAGTCATGTCCCACCCTTTGGGATCCCTTGGACTGTAAGCCCACCAGGCTCCTCTGTCCATGGAATTCTCTAGGCAAGAATACCAGAATGGGTAGCCATTCTCTTCTCCAGGGGATCTTCCTGACCCAGGGATTAAACAGGTCTCCTGCACTGCAGGCAGATTCTTTACCATCTGAGCCACCAGGGGCACTAATTATCCTTCACCACAAAGCAGTGACTTCTGAGCTAGCCCTGATGTTCTCTGAATATGGTGAACCAGACATTCACTTATTTTGCATCATCCAGTGACTCCAACTGAGCAGGCAGAAGAGGCAAAATGAAAATGGGTGGAGGGAATCCATGGTGGTCCAGTGGTTAGGACTCTGCGCTTTTTCTGCCATGGACCAAGTTCAGTTCCTGGTCAGGAAACTAAGATCCCACAAGCTGTGCAGTGGGGCCAAGAAAAAAAAAAAGAAAATGAAAGGATGCGTGAGGGAGGGAAGAAAACTACTAATGCCAGTATCTTTGCTAACTTCTGTTCGGGCTGTTAACAAACCATCACATAATTCATTGGCTTCAAACAGCAACAACTATGCCCTTGCTCAAGATTCTGCAACTTAGGCAGTACGCAGAAAGGAGAGCTCACCTCGGCTCCATGCTGCCTCAGCAGAGATGGTTCCCAGGTGGCTCGAGGATCCACTTCTGAGATGGCAAGTGGGAATGCTGGCTGCCAGCGGGGAACTCAGCTGGAGCTGTTAGCTGAATCTTGTTTCTCCTTCATGGGCGCTCTTCCTGGTTTTGTTAGGCTTCTCATAATGGACGGAGAAGGCAATGGCACCCCACTCTGGTACTGTTGCCTGGAAAATCCCATGGACAGAGGAGCCTGGAAGACGGCAGTCCGTGGAGTCGCTGAGCATGGAACACGACTAAGCGACTTCACTTTCACTTTTCACTTTCATGCATTGGGGAAGGAAATGGAAACCCACTCCAGTGTTCTTGCCTGGAGAATCCCAGGGACGGGGGAGCCTCATGGGCTGCCGTCAATGGGGTCACACAGAGTCGGACACGACTGAAGGGACTTAGCAGCAGCAGCAGCAGCTCATGATGGAATCCCAAAGATCACCCAAGAGCAAGTGCTTTGAGAGGACAGGTCCCCATATCTGAGACTTTACTACCCAGAACAGTGGCCACTAGTCTCATTTGGCTATAGAGCTCTTGAAAAGTGTTTAGTCTGATTTAAATGTGCTTTAAGTATAAAATACACACCAGAATTTGAAAACTTCATCTGAAAAATAAAAAGTATCAGTTCAGTTCAGTTCATTTCAGTCGCTCAGTAGTGTCTTTGCAACCCCATGAACCGCAGCACGCCAGGCCTCCCTGTCCATCACCAACTCCTGGAGTTCACCCAAACCCATGTCCCTCGAGTCGGTGATGCCATTCAACCATCTCATCCTCTGTCTTCCCCTTCTCCTCCTGCCCTCAATCTTTCCCAGCATCAGGGTCTTTTCGAATGAGTCAGCTCTTCGCATCAGGTGGCCAAAGTATTAGAGTTTCAGCTTCAGCATCAGTCCTTCCAGTGAATATTCAGGACTGATTTCCTTTAGGATTGACTGGTTTGATCTCCTTGCAGTCCAAGGGACTCTCAAGAGACTTCCCCAACACCACAGTTCAAAAGCATCAATTCTTCGGTGCTCAGCTTTCTTTATAGTCCAACTCTCACATCCATACATGACCACTGGAAAAACCATAGCCTTGACTAGACTGACTTTTGTTGGCAAAGTAATGTCTCTGCTTTTGAATATGCTGTCTAGGTTGGTCATAACTTTCCTTCCAAGGAGTAAGTGTCTTTTAATTTCATGGCTACAATCACCATCTGCAGTGATATAGGAGCCCAGAAAAATAAAGTCTGACACTGTTTCCACTGTTTCCCCATCTATTTACCATGGAGTGATGGGACCAGATGCCATGATCTTAGTTTTCTGAATGTTGAGGTTTAAGCCAACTTTTTCACTCTCCTCTTTCACTTTTATCAAGAGGCTTCTCTTCTTCAGAAGAGGCTTCAGTTCTTCTTCACTTTCTGCCATAAGGGTGGTATCATCTGCATATCTGAGGTTATTGATATTTCTCCCAGCAATCTTGATTGTAGCTTGTGCTTCCTACAGCCCAGCGTTTCTCATGATGTACTCTGCATATAAGTTAAATAAGCAGGGTGACAATATACCGCCTTGATGTACTCCTTTTCCTATTTGGAACCAGTCTGTTGTTCCATGTCCAGTTCTAACTGTTGCTTCCTGACCTGTATACAGGTTTCTCAAGAGGCAGGTCAGGTGGTCTGGCATTCCCATCTCTTTCAGAATTTTCCACAGTTTGTTGTGATCCACACAGTCAAAGGCTTTGGCATAGTCAATAATGCAGAAGTGGATGTTTTTCTGGAACTCTTTTACTTTTTCAATGATCCCACCAATGTTGGCAATTTGATCTCTGGTTCCTTTGCCTTTTCTAAAACCAGCTTGAACATCTGGAAGTTCACGGATCATGTACTGTTGAAGCCTGGCTTGGAGAATTTTGAGCATTACTTTACTAGCATGTAAGATGAGTGCAGTTGTGCAGTAGTTTGTACATTCTTTGGCATTGCCTTTCTTTGGGATTGGAATGAAAACTGACCTTTTCCAGTCCTGTGGCCACTGCTGAGGTTTCCAAATTTGCTGGCATATTGAAGCACTTTCACAGCGTCATCTTTCAGGATTTGAAATAGCTCTACTGGTATTCCATCACTTCCACTAGCTTTGTTTGTAGTGGTGCTTCCTAAAACCCACTTGACTTCACATTCCAGGAAGTCTGGCTTTAGGTGAGTGGTCACACCATCGTGGTTCTCTGGGTCATGAAGATCTTTTTTGTACAGTTCTTCACAAGTACCTTATTAAAATTGTGATCCCATTTTGGAATTAAAATATTTTACATGTATTGGGCAAAATAAGATATACTGTAAAAATGTATTTCACATGAAAAGATGCTCAACATGGCTCACTTTTAGAGAAATGCAAATCAAAACTACAGTGAGGTATCACCTCACACCGGTCAGAATGGCTATCATCAAAATATCTACACATAATAATTGCTGGAGAGGGTATGGAGCAAAAGGAATCTTCTTGCACTGTTGGTGGGAATGTAAATTGATACAGCCACTATGGAGAACAGTATGGAGATTCCTTAGAAAACCATGAATAAAACTACCATATTATCCAGCAATCCCACTAGTGGGCATATACCCTGAGAAAACCATAATTCAAAAAAACACATTTACCCCAATGTTCATTGAAACACTATTTATAATAGTCAGAACATGGAAGCAACTTAGCTGTCCATGGACAGGTGAATGGATAAAATTGTGGTACGTATATACAAGGAAATACTACTCAGCCATAAAAAGGAATGAAATTGAATCAGTTATAGCGAAGTGGATAAACCTAGAGTCTGTCAAACTTAGAGTGAAGGAAGTCAGAAAGAGAAAAAATATATATTAAAGCATATATATGAAATCTGGAAAAATGATACTGATGAACCTATTTGCCGGGCAAGAATAGAGATGCAGACATGGAGAAGAGACTTGTGGACACAGCGGGGAAAGGAGAGGGTGAATCGAATGGAGGGAATAGTGTTGACATAGATACCCTACCCTGTGTAAAACAGATAGCAGGAAGCTACTCTGTCGCACAGGAGCTCGGCTTGGCACTCTGTGATGACCTAGAGGAGTGGGAGGGAGGCTCAACAGGGAGTGGATATATTTATATTTATAGCTGATTCATGTTGTTGTACGGCAGAAACTAACACAACATTGTAAAGAAATTATCCTCCAAATAAAAACAAATTAAAAAATCCTTATTTTTTAAAATGTGGCTGCTAGAAGTTTGAACATGACATCTTTGGCTCACATTCTATTTCTGTTGTGTTACTCCCAGCTTTATCAGGCCTCTGCATGGAACACACTTGTCACTTACCAGGAGCCAAAACTGATCACATGATCAAGCTGGAGTCATACCGGAAAGAGACTACATAACGGTGTGACCACCAACTAAAGATCTACCATAACTTCCAAAGTTTTCATTAATTAAAAAAAAAAGCTTTTTATAATGCAATTTTGTAAAATTAAAAAAGTTGTATAAAAAGCTTTTTCAGAGAAAATGCTTCTAGCTTCAGTACATAATATACAGTATTTTAGGTGTTTCAACAGGGGTTATACAGCTACACAAAGGTCCAGGCATTGATGCAGAGGAATTAACAGCTCTCCTGTGGCTTAAGACTTGAAAATAAAAAATGAATTTCTGGAATGGAAGCGTGAGCAACATAAAATGGCCACACTAAGACCTACTTGCATGTTACTGAATAAGTACAGCAGTGGCTATTTGCTTATCCTTGGTATCTCCAATATGCCATGTCTTTTTTATTTTATTTTGTATGTGGCTTTTCGTCACTTGGAGTCGTGAGATTCTAATTCATGAGATCAGGGGTAGAACCAGATAGGAGTGTTTGACAAGTATAATTTAATTAGATAACTCTTATGTGCATCTCTGGTTGAAAGCTGGAGCAGGGCTTGCTTCATGGGCCTTGAAGGGACATGGAGATGGAAGAGGAAGGAAGTCTAAGTTGTTTCTGAAAGAAGGAGTCCCTAGAGGTGGGATGGGTTTCAGTCCCTGATGAGGGTTTGCTAAGACTTCCATGATATTACATAAAATCAGCAGATAAAAAACTTCTGAGACTGCTTCATGCTCAGGCATCTTGGGCATGGTGGTGGCAATGAGGTGAATTTCAAATTTTTGGTCTCCTTACCAGGGACTTGGCCTACGATGTCCACACATGGGTGGGATACGGCTGCAGTAGTTTGCCAGGGCTGCGATGACCAAGTTCCGCAGACTGGGTAGCTTCCCTGACAGAAGTTCATTTTCTCACAGTTCTGGAAGCTGGAAGTCCAAGATCAAGGTGCAGGCAAGGCTGTTTCTCCTGAGGCCTCTCTCCTGAGCTTTAGATGCTCTTTTCTTCCCGTGTCTTCATGTGGTCTTCCCTCTACTGTGTCTGTGGCTGTATCGCCTCTTCCTATGAGGACACTGGTCTGATCGGATCAGGGCCTACCCTGACACCCTCATTTCAACTTCATCACCCCTTTAAAGACCTTGTCTCTAAATCCAGTCACTTTCTGCAGTTCCAAAGGTTAGGGCTTCCACATACATTTTTGAGGAATAGAATTCAGCCAGTAACAAATGATTTCTAAGATGGGTCTCCCTTAAAATTGTCTATTTCTTACTTTCTGAGGCCACCTTTCCTCAGTGAACTGAGACCAAAAGACATAATTGTAAAATCAAAAAAACCCCAAACTAAGAATTTCAGGTTATCTGCTGATATATATATATAAAGAGTCGGACACGACTGAGTGACTTCACACACACACACACACACACACACACACACATACATGCATGCATTCACACACGCACACACACACACATCATTTGGAGAGCACTTTCTGAGGCTGTGCTTGGGTCAGAAGCAGAGTCTTAATAAAACAAAACTATAACCCTGAGTCTTTGGACAGAACAGCCTTCTCTGAGAACCCATGATGGCTATAGACCGGAGTGTCCCAAATCACACAGCCAGTGAAATCTGGGTTTGAGTCACACCTATGTACGGACTATTTACTTTTTTGCTTTGGGGCCTGGTGCTTTGCGTAAAACATAACAATAGATGATGAATCTATTGTTATGTTGTCACTGCTAAAACACCTGAAATACTATACCCTATACCATCTGAACCTCTAGGGAAGCCCATTATGTACCAAAGCTGGAAGTTTTTCTTTGACTTTTTATAGAGCTTTTGGTGTCAAGTTATTTTACAAAATTACATTAAATCATTTTTTATGTTAATTCCACTTTATTATTTTTTTTGCAGTTTTCTTTTTTTAAACTTTATTATTATTATTATTATTTTTACTTTACAATATTGTATTGGTTTTGCCATACATCAACATGAATCATTTTTTTTTTAATTGAACAAGATGGTAAAGCTGGAAGATCTAGTATAATACTAATAACAGGCTAACTCAGTTCAGACAGGGAAAATCATTCCAGAAAGAAGGAAGAGTATATCCAAAAGCTGAGAGGGGGCATGATGAATCCAAAGGATTGAAAGGTGCCCAGTATGATAGCAGTGGTCCGTAAAAGGCTCAGGCAATGAGAGATGTGGTCTGGGACTTTAAATGTGTCATTTGGGGATGAGTAGGGTCACAGAAGCTTCCATCTCCATTTTTGGGAGCCTGTCCAAGTGGAATGAAGTGTTTTCATACATTGTGTGGTTTTTCATGCTTACCACCCTGCATCAGACCTTACCAGGAAAGACTGAGTTTAAGTGAGTAGCACATTTATGTCTCAGAAGTTATCAAGAGCCAAGTCTTTTCTCCTTAACCCTGAGGCCCTGTGGCACTGGAGCTTTCTAGTGTATAGTTACAGAAGGAACTTGTTCCTCAACTACCATATCTTACACGTTTCCTGGGACCTCCCCCAGTGTTCCCGTGAAGGGTGACTCCCATGTCCTCTGATAACACCCACTCTGAAACTACAGTTCCAAGTGATAACTGCCATTTTCTCTTTCTCCCTGGTTTCACTTTTGAGAAATCTTAGCTATGAGGCTACTTGAAGGCATCCTAGAGTGATTCCTGCTAGAGTGGACCCAGGGAGGACCACTTGTGTCTGTGCCCAGAGTCTTTGTTGTTATTCGCTCAGTTGTATCCGACTCTGCAACCTCATGGACTGGAGCTCTCCAGGCTCCTCTGTCCATGGAATTTCCCAGGCAAGGATACTGGAGTAGGTTGCCATTTCCTTCTCCAGGGAATCTTCCTGATCCAGGATCGAACCTAATTCTCCAGCATAGGAGGTGGATTCTTTATCTCTGAACCACCAGCCAAGAGTCTTAGAGAGTAACAATGTCATCCTTCCAAATCTTCAGGCAAGAAAATATGGCAGTCAACCATAACTCAGTAATGAATTCGAACAATTCTTTGCCATTTATGTACTTACCTTTCCTTCTGCCTGGGAGGCTCCATCCTCAGTTATCTTTATGGCTTCTTTGCTCACTTCCAATCTCTACTCCAATATCATCAGAAAGAACTTCCCTGGCCACCCTAGAGTAAAATCACCCCTCAGTGTTTGTCTTCCTTACCCTAACTTCTTTAAATGTTTATTTAGCCTGCTCTAGCGTGTTCCTAAAATGTTAATGTCCCCTGATGCTGTTGAAGTCATAACTCACTCACTGATCCTCCATTCATTCATCACACAAAGGCTTTTTGAGCACCTGCCATATGGCAGGGGCTATGCTCAGTTATTACTATTATTATGTTATACAATAATAATATTATTATAAGTTATTATTATTAAAGGAATTCAACCTTGAATTTTCATTGGAAGGACTGATGCTAAACCTGAAGCTCCAATACTTTGGCTGCCTGATGTGAAGAGCCAACTCATTCGAAAAGACCCTGATGCTGGGAAAGATTGAAGGCAGGAGAAGGAGGCAACAGAAGATGAGATGGTTGGATGGCATCACCGACTCAATGGACATGAGTTTGAGCAAACTCCAGGAGATGGTGAAGGACAGGGAAGCCTGGCGTACTGCAGTTCATGGGGCCACAAAGAGTCAGACATGACTTAGCAACTGAACAACAACATTATGTTCAATTATAGAGATAAGGAGAAAGATCATTTTCTATTAAAAGACAAAGAAGTGAATAAATGCACTTGGTCACTTTATGATGGAGAGGAGGCCTGTTGGGGGCTACCTTAATTTGAGTGGCCAAGGAAGTCTTTGTGAGGAAAGTGTTGTCAGGAGCCGGTTGCACCAGTCTCTGCTCCGTCACCTTCTAGCTCTCATCCTTCTTGGGATGTGGGCTCAAATCTAGGCCCAGGAGCTGGGCAGGGAGCTGATGCTGCGTCATCCCCTCCATCAGTCTGTTTTCTTCCTTTTCCTTCTTTCTCCTTCTGCCAGTTACAAGATACACACTTCCGGTGCATGAATATGGATGGGTACAAAAGGGATGGTCCAGGGGTGGGTCAAGGGTAGAAGACGAGCTCATCTTCACTGACAGTGTCAAAGCCCCGGTTGAGTCACACGCCGTGACATTTCATAATGTTTCACCCAACCTGGGGACTGTCTACCTCAATCTAATGCTGTGGTTATTTTGGTCCCAGGAAACTCAAAAGTCTTTTCAAGGTATGTAACAAGGACCTTTTCAAAATGCAAGTCTCATCACACCACTCTGCTGCCCTTGTAGCAGCACCCCACTGTTCTGCCCTTGGGATAAAAGCTAATTCTGGCTCTGGGACCTTGTGTGATGTGGCTCCCACCTCTCCAGCCCCATCTTCAGTCACTGCCCCCCTCACTATTGCCTGTGCTCACCCTGGGGGTCTTTAATCCTCTGAACTCACCCTGCTTCCTCCCAGCTTTTGCACATGTCATTCCTTCTTTCCAGAATACTTTTCCCTCGGTCTTTACCAAGATAACTCATTCTTAATATTTTACTCAAATGTTATTCGTATTTCTTCAAGGAACTCTCTCATGATCACTTGTCTCTCCTTTATAGCAGGAGACAGACTTGTGATTTCATATCAATCATGCCTGATTGATGCTTTTGAACTGTGGTACTGGAGAAGACTCTTGAGAGTCACTTGGACAGCAAGGAGATCAAACCAGTCAGATCTAAAGGAAATCAACTCTGAATGTTCATTTGAAGGGCTGATGCTGAAACTGAAACTCCAATAGTTTGGCCATCTGATGCAAAGAGCCAACTCACTGGAAAAGACCCTGGTGCTGGGAAAGATTGAAGGCAGGAGGAGAAGGGGATGACAGAGGCTGAGATGGTTGGATAACATCACTGACTCAATGGACATGAGTTTGAGCAAGCTCCGGGTGATGGTGAAGGACAGGGAAGCCTGGCATGCTGCAGTCCATGGGGTCGTAAAGAGTTGGACACAGCTTAGTAACTGAACAACAAATACCTCATTCATGTCATCTCCGCCACTAGAGACTAAGCTCTGTGGCATCTGGGATTGTGGCCATTTCTGCTGACTACTGCACACCCAGCCTTAACCCAGGGCCTGCCATGCAGTGGGTACATATACTGGCTAATGCTTGTTGAATGAGTAAACCATCGAATCAATAAAAAGATATCTCCTTCTTTGTACTTCCCTTTAGGCATAAGCAAGATCAGTTTCAGTTGTTGGAGAAAAACAAAGTCCTTGTCCAGGCACACAGTCCACTGCATGGAAAATATGGAGTCACTCTTCCTAACAGACAACTCCCTTTTCCCTGCAAGTTGATTATTTGTTGGTTTTGCTAGAGACAGTCCTGCCTTGGAGACAGTGATGCTCATGGTGAGAGTGGGGTGGGAAGGTTGGCTGAGGAAGAGCACATGAAGTGATTGGAACTGTATCTCTGCATCACAGTTTTGTGTGTGTATGTGTGTGTAAGCGTGTGTGTTCATGTGCCTTGATATACTTAGACAACTTTTACATTTATTTTCCTACCTCATTTTTTCTACTGTTCCTTCCTTCTCAACCCAAGTTAACGGCTTTATCCAGAGGTTGTTGGTGTAAATGGAATAAAACCCCTGGGGATCATAAATAAGATTCAAGAGGAGTAACCAGCAGAGGTTTGGGGAATGATGGCTCCTCCCTCCTCCTCTAAAATTTATTGTTCTTCTTCCATGGGAAGCCAAATGATATTTCTCTAATTAACAGACATGAGCAACTATCGTATAAATCAACATCACAGCCTTTTTAGTGATGCAATCACTTTATGATCAGGGGATATAAATTAAACATCACAAATGCATCTCAAGTAGCAAAACATAATGGAATAAGAGAGAAGGGTTGTCTGGCTCTGGGACCTGTCAGCACTGAGAGGGATCAGCACTCTGGAGCTGCTGATTTCACCTTAGCATAACCCAAGGGGTATATCCTGGCCATGGTTAGGGACACCGAACATTCATGTAATTTCTGTCTTATGTTGCTTGCAGGTATGAGCTGGGTGTCTGTACAATGGAGAGCCCAGGAGCTGGAGCTGGGAGGTAACCTCAGCCTTAAAACTTATTCCCTCCATGAACTTTGGGGTGTCACTTGCTTCCAGGAGCTCTGATTCTTTCTTTTTATTTCATTGCAAATTGATTATAATAACAGTACTTACTTCATAGCATGATTGTGGGCATCAACACATTAATGAATGTAAGGCACTTAGGATTATGTCCGATATGTAAAGAGATGTTTAATTCAATTGAACTTCTATGATTATGCTACAAATTTCAGCTCTTCTTTTTAATGTGCTTGTGTATGTGCCTGCATGCTAAATCGCTTCAGTGTCCAACTCTTTGCAACCCCATGAACTGTAGCCTGCCAGGCTCCTTGTCCATGGGGTTCTCCAGGCAACAATCCTGGAGTGGGTTGCCATGCCCTTCTCCCCAGGGGATCTTCCCGACCCAGGGATTGAACCCATGTCTTTTATGTCCCCTACATTGGCCAGACATTATGTCTCATGTCTCCTGCATTGGCTGGTGGGTTCTTTACCACTAGAGCCACCTGAGAAGCCCTTTTAATGTGCATAATTAAAATGCTGATTTCTGGGCCACAGCCCCCACAGTCTGATTCCACAACCTGGGGTAGAGTCCAGGACTCTGCATTTTAACAATCTTTATGATGCTTCTGGTATTGGCAGTCTGTGAATTATATTTGGAAAGCACTGCTCTATGGCATGGATGGGAAATTGAGGTATTTGCTGAATATCTAGTACAGTCTCCATTCTACCTGCTAGGAATAAGACACTGCCAAAAAATAACCAGGTAATAGACAAGCTATTTTTATACTTCATTCTGGGAAGTGGACTCTGGGTAAATGCTTTGCTGTGGTCATCATCCTTCTCCCATCCCCCTAACGCAGATCTGGGTTCCTAAGCTTGGAGGATGACTGGAAGATGCGGCCCCATCTGGAGATTTGAGTGAGGAAGATGAGCTACAATGAATCCTTTGTAACATCTTTCTTTCTCCCTGGCCCTCTTTCTCTTTCCCAAATTTGGTAATTATTTATTAGTTCCTCCTAACCTCAAACCTTAGGGAGGGGATAATATGTTATAGTTTATAAAACATCTGTTCATGGTCTCATGTAGCATTCCCAGTCCTGTGAGACCGGCAGAGAAGAGACATGATTATTTCCATTGAACAGAAGAGAAAACTGAGGCTCAGAAAAGAAATCTATTTTTTTCTGAGGTCATACAGTAAGTCTCAATTTTAGGATTGCTCATCCTAAAGCTCCTATTTTTCCTCACTGTGACACAGTCTTTGGTCTTTTCCCTTGCTTAGAAACAAATGATCGTGGCATGTTGTTACCAAGGGTAAGCAACGATCTGTATTTTGAGATAAAGCACATGTGTGCCTGTGCCAGCGTGTCAGTGTGTGTGTTGGGGATGTGGGTGAAAAACCACCTATCCTAGCTCCCGCCCCCTGTCCCTTCATCTTCTAATTACTCCCGCACTTTCCCATCCATCTCATACTCAGGCCCCCAGCGCAGGTTTCCATTTCTTTTAACTGAAGAAACAGTGTCTTTACCCTCAATTCCTGACATTTTAAGCAAGTTCAGTAGCCACTGTCCCCCGAAGCTCTTAGAGCATTTTATAGAATGCTGTGACATTTTAAAAGCTGAGAGGCTTGTGTGTTTGCGGACAAAGGAGCACTTCTTTCCTTCTCCCCTTTGGCCCTTCTCTCATCCAGGCCTCTCGGCAGCCTGTCTTCACTGCTCAAGGGAAAGATGACCCAACCACAACACAGAGAGAAAAGAGGGATCATGGATGGGTTCCTGCATTTCCAAAGCTCAGGCTGTAGGGTGAGGGGAAGACCTACATGTATACCTTGAGCATAGATCTGGGGAAGCCCTAATAAGCAAGGAATAAATGAAGTCCTGGACTCTGGGAAGGGAAAGGACGCAGAGTTGATGAGGGAGAGGCATGAATGGGCTTACGAGGCGGGCTCTGAATGGAGAGAGTGTGTGGACAGCGCAGAGGCAGCAACTGGATGCATCTCAGTCTCAGGGTTAGTATCCTCTCAAGAAGGTCTGGTCCAGGGTGTACACTTGGAAGATGAAGGGGGACCTCTTTTGTACCTGCAAAGGGCCTGGCCATCCCTCAGTTGAGTGACACATACTGCCTGCCCTGGAGACTTAACAGTGACTGCCCTTCCCATTGGATGAGCCCCTTTGACCCACTGAGCATGTTGTGCTCAACTGACTGCAAGACTAATCTCTGTCCCCATCCACCCCCCCTCCCCCATTGGCCAACTCTCATTTGAATACCATGGGATGCAAATAATCTGAGTTGGAGGGTGTGTACCCTGAGCACCCGGAGGGTGTGGTGGTGGGTTTTGTTTTGGCTTTACTTAGAACACTTAATTTTATTAGAGCACTTTTAGCTTCAGAGCAGCATAAAGACAGTGCAGAAATTCCCCATGTATCTCTTGCCTGCACACATGCATAGCCTCCCACTGTCAACATCCTCCACCATTAACAACATCTCCCCACTGTCCACACCCCCCACAGGATGGGACATCTGTCACAATGGATGGTCCTATCTGACACGTCAGTGTCTACCAGGGTTTGTAATTTACACTGTTGGTATTGTACATCCTGTGCCTTTAAAGAAATGTATCATGACATGTCTCTACCTTTACAGTACCGTACAGAATATTTTCACTGCCATAAAAATCCTCCATGCTCTGCCTGTTCATTCTTTCCCACCCACCTTGCCTGGTAACAACTAACTTTTTTATTATCTCCATAATCTCGCCTTTTCCAAAATGTCATTTACTTGGGATAAAAAAGTATGTAGCCATTTCAGATTGCCTTTGTAGTATGGATTCAAGGCTTCTCCATACCTTTTTATAGCTGGATGACTCATTTCCTTTTAGCGCTGTATAATATTCCATTATCTGGATGTACCACCATTGATTTATCCATTCATCTACCAAAGGACCGCTTAGCTGTGTCCAAGTTTAGGCAATTATGAATCAATTATGAATCACTATAAATATTTTTGTGTGGGTTTTTGTGTGGACATAAGTTTTCAGCTCTTTTGAATAAATGCCGAGGAGTGTGATCATTGGATCATACCATAAGAGTGGGCTTCCCAGGTGGCGCTAGTGGTAAAGAACCCACCTGCCAATGCAGGAGACATAAGAAATTTGGGTTCAATCTCTAGGTCGGGAAGATCTCCTGGAGGAGGGCACAGCAACACTCCAGTACTCACGCCTGGAGAATATCATGAACAGAGGAGCCTGGTGGGTTATGGTCCACAGGGTTTCAAACAGTCAGACGTGACTGAAGCGACTCAGCATGCATGCATGCACGCACCATAAGAGTATGTTTAGTTCTGTAAGAAACTGCCAAAATGTCTTCTAAAGTAGCTGTACCATTTTCCATTGCCACCAGCGATGAGTACTGGTGAATGAATATTTCTGTTGTTCTCCATCTAAACCAGAGTTTGGTGGTTTTGGTCAGTTTTCTGGATGTGGGTCATCCCTATATGTGTATCATGGTATCTTGTAGTGGTGGCAGTATTTGAAAGAAAGCCTTCAGCATCCATACTTGGGTGGAACCAGTTGGGCCATCTGAAATACGTCCCTTATCCTCAGAGCCAAGACAGTGGTTGGTAAACCTCTGCTGTGCATATGTGCATGGGAAATCAGGCCCATGGCATTTGTGCCCCATCAGATAGACTTTTATACTTCACTTGAATAAAAATGTGAATACAAGTGCCACTAGTTTAAAAAAAAAAGTTGGGAGGAAACAGGGAATGAGAACACCTATCAATTCTTGTTCATGTGTACATTTATGAATTGCTTGGTCCATTGGTTGCAAATCTGAAAAGGAGGGTCACTGTTTGATTGCAGTCACAAAATGCACGACCCAGCACGAGTTTCCAGGTGGTTGTAATCTAAGAGTCCTTGCACTTTCCCTCTGGGATAATAGCCCGTTTGCTTCCAGACATTCCTGATGCCTGACATGGGGGCTTGAGAGGGGCTGTGGGCCACAACAGTGCGGTGTCTATTACACAATAGGTACCTAACTTAAAAAAAAAACAAAAACAAAAACGATTGGAGTAGAGTTGATTTACAATATTGTGTTTGTTTCAGATGCACAGCAAGCTGAATTGGTTGTATGGATACATATATCCACTCTTTTTCGGATTCTTTTCCCATATAGGCCATTGAAAGTGAAAGTGAAAGTCGCTCAGTCATGTCCCACTCTTTGCAACCTCATGGACTATACAGTCCATGGAATTCTCCAGGCTCACATACTGGAGTGGGTAGCCTTTCCCTTCTGCAGGGGATCTTCCCAACCCAGGGATTGAACCCAGGTCTTCTGCATTGCAGGCAGATTCTTTACCAGCTGAGCCACAAGGGAAGCCCGTATAGGCCATTACAGAGCATTGAATACAGTTCCCTTTGTTATACGGTGCAGTTCAGCTGCTCAGTCTTGTCTCACTGTTTGCAACCCCATGGACTGCAGCACACCAGGCTTCCCTGTCCATCACCAGCTCCCAGAGCTTGCTCAAACTCAGGTCCATCAAGTCAGTGATGCCATCCAGCCATCTCATCCTCTGTCGTCCCCTTCTCCTCCTGCCTTCAGTCTTTCCCAGCATCAAGTTATTTTCCAATGAGTCAGCTCTTCACATCAGGTGGCCAGAGTATTGGAGTTTCGGCTTCAGCATCAGTCCTTCCAATGAATATCGGTAGGTGCTACATAATAGGTCCTCCTTTGTCGTCTGTCTTATATATGGTAGTGTGTATATGTCAATCCCAATCTCCCACTTTGTCCCTTCCCCCTCCCCCCTGGTAACTATGGGTTTGTTTTCTGCATCTGTAACTATTTCAGAGGAAGTACACTGTATGTTAACTGCTTTGTTTTTCTTAAATGCAAGCCACTCCATGAGGCTAACCTATCATTTTATTGCTCCCATCTGATTCAGCCCGAATTCAAAGCTATTCAAATCTTCTGGAGGAATCCTGAAATAACATGGCAGCCAAACTTCTGCTTTAACAACCATGTCTTTTGTCCCCGCCACTATTGTGAATTCTGAATTCCATCCTGTGTCAGCAGTCTTCCTGTTAAGGCCCTATTGATCTGGAGATGGAGGAACTCATTTTTCTTTTCAAGGTATGGAAGTGAATGTGGTCCTGGCACTTAACTAGATGGTGGGAGGAAGTTGGCTTCCAGCCCTCCCCCACCCCCATTCACCCACCATGTCTAATTAAAATGAAGTCTACCTTCTTTGATGAGTTCATAAGTGTTTTACAGACAAGCAGGATGTAGCAACTTTGCAAGACACTGTTTAAAGATCTTCGACATCTGAGAAAGCCACAAAATCCAATAATCCTACTTTCAGAACTCCAGGGTGCCCACCGAGATCAATCTCATATCTAAACATCACATAAAGAGAGTGCATTGCATTATAGACTGGTTTCTATTGAACCCCACCTAAGAAACAGCATTAGACAGTTTTGAAAAAAGAATGGAGCCTATACCAAAGGGAATGGAAAAGGTTGTCAAATTCTAGAAAATATTCCCCTTGATTAAAGCTGCACTTTCAAAATTGTTACATTATTAACAAAAGTCAGCTTAGCTCCAATTTATCTTCCAGACAGTTTCTTGATGGATTAGATGCTGGGAATGAACAGGAGGAGCTTTTATGTTCCTTTTGGGGACACAAAGGTGCTATTAATTCTTCCCTTGGTACCTGTAGTAATACCTGCACAAGGTCCTTCTGAGTGGGTTAATGAGCGTTGAAGTTGTACTTTTTAGTGGGAGGGGCACCTAGACCCACGCCTGTCCTGGCATGTGCCACTCAATGCAAGAAGTGTGTCTGGTGTTTGTTCGCAGACACGACCCAAGCACAGAAAAGAACATTTGAGTCAGATATGTGGAGAGCTTCCTTTTGCTAAGATTGAAAAGGCTTCCTTTAGCTTCTTCTTTCTTGACAAATAATAGCATTGAGAGATGCTTTCCATTTTTCTTTAGGACAAGAAATAGATTTACCTGACATTTAGTTTTCTCAGTATTTTTATTTTTGTTAATATTTCTAAAACTATGCTTTATGGAACACTTGATCTGTGTGTAGGGGAAGCAAATATCCCTGTGCTTAATTAAGCTTGAAAAATGCTGCTGGAACACATTTAAAGGTTGTCTTTACTGTAGGACTTTTCAGAGCCTTTAGTATGCCAAGATACCTGGTGAATTTTCAAATGGTTGGAAAGGGAAGCTAATATTGAATGTCCTAGACATATTTGATCATGAAATTCTTTATCAACAAACCTCTCTCTCTTGACAGCTTTTTTGGGACTATGCTCTGGAAAATGCTTGTTGCTCTAGGTACACATTACTTTTCATTAACACCTTACAGTGTAGACTAAGAAGAAGAGATTCAAAAGAAAGGGACAGTCAGGCAGGTTAGGTTTTCCCTTAAAATACACCCTCACTTTTCTTTTGAGTTCTCCCAAGACTGGGTTTTCAAAACTGCAATAATCACCTAAGTCTCTAATTCAAAGGCAGTTACTGGTCTTTTGGCTGGATCTGAGCTGTCATAGATACAAACAATTGCTTGGAATTGAATTATATATTTTTGAGTAGTTCCAATTTCCTCACGTCTGTTCCTATACACTTGAGAAGTTCTGAGACGAGAAGTCTTGTCTGTTTGAAGCTCAATATCTAGATAAAAGCATCATCTCAGAGGCTCAGCTATTTTTCATACTAAATAGTTCAAACCCATCCCCTCTTTATGTGACCTTAAAATTTATTTTCGTTGTTCTCTAAATATCTTCTGATAGCCCTTTTCAGCCAATGAAAGTTCAGTGTAGACTCTTAACATTGCTTCCCAATGTTGTAATGTTAGGCGTCCCTGGTGGCTCAGAAGGTAAAGAATCCACCTGTAATGCAAGAGACCCAGGTTCAATCCCTGGATCTGGAAGATCCCTTGGAGAAGGGAATGGACACTCCCACTCCAATATTCTTGCCTGGAGAATTCCACAGACAGAGAAGCTCCAGTTCATGGGATCACAAAAGGTTGAACACGACTGAGCGACTAACACTTCATTTTATGTTTACTAATGTAATGTCACTTGACCTAACTCCCCAAAGCCTACCCTTTTCTGCCTATCTCTTTCTTTCCTCTCTCTTTCCCTCCCTCCTTCTCCCTCTGTCATAAAGATTTTACTCTTCAATTTTTTGTTAGATATGGACCAATGTCCTTTGGACATGTACATATGCAGGATTTGGGACAAAACCAGGTTAGAAGAGATCTCAAATCAGAAAACCCCAAAACAAGAACCCTAATATGTTCTCACACTATGCTCCATGACCTCTCTTTATTTTGTACTGGTTCCAACTTAAGTAAATTCCATGGTATTTAGTTGGTGAGACACTAACTCTTTTATGGCAAAATGAATTAGTGTGTTATTTATATATTTTAAACTTAGTTAGACACTCCCTTAAGGCTCACAGCCAAGTCAATAAAGTTATGTTTGAAGATGGAGTTTGAAATTCTATTTTCATTCATTTTAATGGTTTACAAGTAAATTGCATTTTCTACTTCATTCTGTGACATAAGTCAATAGGTATCCAATGTAAATGCAGTTCATTTATATCTGAATTGATGTTCTGTCCTCCATTACCTTATGTTTCTAATGCATTCTGATACATTAGTAAATAGGCTTGTCTGATTAATCATTAACACATGAAAAGAATTAGCTGTTGCCTGCCAAATGGAATTATTGACACTGATAAGAGGGCCGCCGATGATGGTATCACCTGGAAATGGAGTGTGCAAGTGATTCAAGAAAAAAAATGCCTCCATAAATATGGAGAATTCAGAAAGTATTTCATCAGTTCTTCATATGATAGGCATTGTATAGTTTTATTTAAAGAATAAAAACAAGGGCTTCTCTGGTGGCCTGGTGGTTAAGACTCCACACTTCCGATGCAGGGAGTGTGGGTTCCATCCCTGGTCAGGGAAATAAGAGCCCAGATGCTGTATGGCACAGCCAAAAAGTAAAATTTTAAAAATAAACCATCAGCAGCAGAAACAAAAACACAATTTTCTAACACTAACTGTTAAAAAAAAAAATGTCTTGACTTACTTTGTAAATTTTGTTGCCTAAAATCTAAATACATTTCTAGCCTAGGAAAGAAACTTCTTGACCGCTACCAATGGAGAATATCAGAGGTTTAGAACCTGGTGGCTCAGATGGCAAAGAATCTGCCTGCAGTGCAGGAGACCCGGGTTTGATCCCTGGGTTGGGAAGATCTCCTGGAGGAGGGCATGGCAACCTGATCCAGTATTCTTGCCTGGAGAATCCCCATGGACAGAGGAACCTGGGAGGTTACAGTCCATGGGGTCGCAAAGAGTCAGACACGACTGAACAACGAAGTGCACAGAACCTTCAAGAAGAAAAAAAGAGCCCAATGAAAGCCCTTAGAAGCTGTGGTGCACAACCTGAAGCCCAGCCCTGTTTAGCCTGAATGCCAGTGCTCCAGGTAGCCCGTCTTAACCCAATTTTGCCAGAAAAGTTGATGGAGGCCAGAGAATATACATGCATGTCACCCCCACACACCCCCCTCCCCCGCACATGCCTGCAGGAACACACATCCTCCCAGGCGCAGATTTCCATGCTCTTTGGAGAAACCTCATGCTACACATACACAGGCGACCAGACTGGAAATCTGGGTGATGCACTGCAACTCTGCACGTCCCTGGAATAAGGCAGCATGGCATACCTAAAAGGGTCAGAGCCCCATCATTTTGAAAATGCTCGTGTAACTCTGCTTTTTTACTGTCTGACCCATTCGATTTAAAAGCTCTTCTGTGTGATTGCCAAGTACATTAATGTGAAGTAACGATAAAGTCTAGCTGCCTGAGCTGCCAAAAACTGGTGCAGTGTCCCGGCAGCACTGCAGTGCGACGGCAGGTTACAGGGTCGCTGTGGCTGGGGTTTGTCTTCCAGAGGATGGGGGCCAAAGAAGCGCTGTCGTCGGTGCGTTTTCTTCCGCTCCGATCTGAAGCCCAGGTGCGAGGTGCTTTAGAAATGTGCCTAATGCAGGGGCGTATTCCCTTGGGAGATTCCTTACTGAGCAAGGACCCGTAGGAAACATGCGTCAGGAGCCTAATGTCTAGCATGTGTTTAGTGATCCACCCACTCTTCCCTTTCCTCAGTTTCCTCCTATGTATCCAGTTTTGAAAATGATTGCTCTCCCCTCTACCTCCCAAGGGGTTTGAATTTCAAACAAAATGATGCTCACGGAGACATTAAGGAAGGACTTATTAAATGCAAGATGGTGGAAGTCCTGTGTTTATTGTATGTCCTCTGGCTATAAAATTGAAAGCTACTTGAAGACCTGTACAATGGGTTCCCCAGGCAGCATAAACTGAACAATTATTTAAATTTAACTCAAATGAAAAGCTGCATATTGCATTTTCTCATTTCCAGTTTGAGGCAGAATGTTCTCTCACTTTTAATGTGGCCTTCAGACCTATTATATTCCTTTGTAGACTACACACAAGAGATAGTGTATGGATTCCTTTTGAGGTTTGTGTTAAATCAGATGGAGCATGACCAGAGGACTCGTGTGCATCCCCAGTCCCATATATATTCTTTGATCTTGGCTTCAGGGGGAAGGTTTCTCAGTTATCCTGATAGGAAAAGTTTTCCAGGGCTTGGCAAACAGCATGCACCACCACATAGGGACAGGGAAACTCATGATTCATGGGGGAGTGATCTGTTGTGCGCATTGGATAGAAAGAGTGGCTATCATATGGGTTCTGGAGCCCAGTTGCCTGTGTTCTCATCTTGGGCTTCTCACTTGTAAGTTGTGTGACTTTGGACAAAGTTACTGTTAACATACCTTGGTTTTCTCATTTGTGCAATGGGGATTATAGCACCTAACTCATGGGATTGTTGAGAAGAGTAAAGTTGTAAAACGTGTATTAGCCTTGAGTTCAATGTTTGGCTCGTAATCAGAAAACCTCACTATCATGTTTATTACTGAAGACAGTGATGATGGTGGTGGTGACGAACATAGTGCAGGATCAGTGGGAGATGGGCTTGGCCGTCTGCCAGACAGGAGTGTGAGACGTTCTGAACATCCCTGAGTGTTAACAAAGGGATTCGGGTCCTCAGAGTAACTCATACCTGGGATGCTTAAAGATCTCTTTCCCCGAACTATGTTTGCCTCTTTCATTTTTTTTTTTTTTTTTTGGTAGGACTTGTCTGTCTGGTTCCCAGCCATATCACCCATGCCAAGAATAGTGCCTGGAGTCTGGTCAGCACTCAATAAATATTTGTGAAGTGTATGAATGACTCTTCTACTCCTGAAAGGGAATCCTTTGCTTTTTGTATTTAGTTTAAGACACATTTGCCAGATTCATTGCAACTAAGTGAGTTCCTTTCCCTTACACCTAAAATAAGAGTAATAGAGGACTATTTTTCTCGTAATAAAATAGACAGAGTTGGTTTAAGCGTGTCAACACCTGGAGCTATAAATACCAGTCTCCGGCTCTACCACACTACACATTTGGGGATCCACTGGAGTCACCCTTCAGTGAAACTGTCACTGAGAAAGCACTCAATGCAACACAAGGACCTTCTTATGCTTTCCTTCCCAAGCTGGATCCTCTTGTAACGTCGCTTCATTTCCTACGACAGCCCCCCGAAACGTGGCAGCAAGCCATTCTCTGGGCAGGGGCAAGGAAGCCAGGAAGTGTGAAATTTTATTAATTATTACAAAAATAAACTGCGGGGCTGAGACTCGCTACCACTAAGGGCAAGTGTGAAAATCCCACTTCCCTGGCGAAGAAAAAACTCCTCGTTAACTACAAAGATCTTCCCTCAGCAACACGTAAGGCAGGAGGAAAGAATAGAATGTAGACATTATCAGCATTTTAAACAAATGGCAAGTTTACCTCTCAAAGGTGATGCTGTAAATCATATTTCCTTCCATGGTAGTAGTAGATGCTGCCGTGTTGTGCTTTTTCCTTTCAAATATTTTTTTCCCCCAGCAAGGATCTAGGAAACAGGTTGTCCATTGATTCATGTCCTGCAATATGTTAGCTATTAATAATATTCTCATTTCATAATTTTTCCCTCTTTTGAATGTGTTCCAGATGTTCACCTTACAAATGTGAATTTTAAATGCTCACTGTTTCAATCATCTTGTGTGCCAGGAACTTTAAGCCAGTTGGTAGCCTTCTTTTCAGAACGAAAAGGTGACCGTGAAAAGTTGAGAAGGGGGAGACAGCACATTCCTGTGATAGAATAGGGGGGTGGATATGAAAATAGATGCATGATTTTGACTTTTTGGAATTTTGTGACTCTCTTTATTCATATATTTTGAAGAAATTGATTTTATGCTTTTATTTTTGATAAATAATATTTTTAAAACATTGATTGACAAAATAGGTTTATTACAGGGTAACATTAGGATAAAACTTGGGTTTGATTTGCAGTTCAGACTGCTATTTTGAGGAAAAAATGGCAACTGATGAAGTTCTCAAGTCAGCATGCCAGCAAGGTATCTAATAAGTCAAGTTGTCTAATTGCCTTTATTAGAAAGTGACCTGAGTAGCTGTTGTTCCGTTGCTGAGTCGTATGCAGCTCTTTGCAACTCCATGGACACCAGGCTCATCTGTCTTTCACGATTTCCCAGAATTTGCTCAAATTCATGTCCATTGAGTATGATGCTGTATAACCATCTCACCCATCCTTTGTCACCATCTTCTCCTTTTGCCTTCAATCTTACCCAGCATTAGGTTCTTTTCCAGTGAGTCAGCTCTTTGCATCACGTGGCCAAGGTATTGGAGCTTCAGCTTCAGCATCAGTCCTTTCAATGAATATTCAGGGTTGGTTTCCTTCAGGATTGACTGGTTTGATCTTACAGTCCACAGGACTCTCAAGAATCTTCTCCTGTACCACAAATCGAAAGCATCAATTCTTTGGCACTCAACCTTCTTTATGGTCCAACTCTCACATCGGTACATGACTACTGGAAAAACCATAGCTTTGACTATAGAGAACTTGGTTGGCAAAGTGTATCTTTGCTTTTAATATGCTGTCTAGGTTTGTTATATCTTTTCATCCAAAGAACAAGTGTCTTTTAATTTTGTGGTTTCATTCACTGTCCACAGTGATTTTGGAGTTCAAAAAAGTAAAATCTGTCACTGTTTCCACTTTTTCCCTTTCTATTTGACATGAAGAGATGGGGCTGAATGCCATGATTTTAGTTTTTTGAATGTTGAGTTTTAAGTCAGGTTTTTCACTCTCCTCTTTCTCCTCATCAAGAGGCTCTTTAGTTCCTCTTGGTTTTCTGCCATTAGAGTGATATCATCTGCATATCTGAGGTTGTTGATATTTCTACTGGCAATCTTGATTCCAGCTTGTGATTCATCTAGCCCAGCATTTCACACAATTACCAAAACAAAATATACTTCTTAAAAAAAAAAAAAACAAAAACAGGACATACTGCTCACTGCATGACTGTTAGCTCAAAAGCAGTATGGAATTTTTTGATCAAGAAGTGATCTTAGGTTCCTGTGATTTGATTCATGAGAGTTACTTTCTCTTTTAGCAAATTCTGTGATTTATGGTATTGTTTATGGGTTTCTTGTCCATTTGTAGGAAGGAACTTGGATGCTTAAGATGAGTTCTAGAGGACTATTTTGTGCTATCAGTTTGCTATATCATTTAGGGTCGGCTTTTGGTCCTATAACACAGAGACTCAATGAAATAAGAGGCATAAAGAACAAAGAGGTTTACCTCTCCCTCATGTACTAGGCCCCATGTTTGGCAGGACAGCCCTGTTCCCCATATTCATTTGTGGGCTTGGGTTCCTGCCACATCATTGTTGCTTCACACCCCAGGTCATTTTTGTCATTTCATGGTTGAAGCTGGGTTGCTACCCTACGCAGCTTCCAACCAGTAGGAAGAAGAAAGTGTAGAGGAAGCATATCTAATACCATAGGAACCAGACACATGACTTCCTGTCACATTCCTGGCCCCTCGACTCTGGGGGGTTCTGGAAAATTAGTCTGGCTGAGCAGATGGGAGCCTTGTTGCAATTCTAATCCTGTGATGGAAGAAGAAGACAGATAGATGGACTTCTAGCATTGTCCATCACAACCAGCTCCCTGCCCCCAACACACACAAAACTCCTGGCCTTTGTACCCATGGGCCATCCCCTATCCCAGTGCCCAGGGTTGTAGAAATTTTCCAAACCCTGGGCCTCGATTTGGTAGCCCCATATTTTCCTCCTCGGTTAAACTCTCCTCTTGCACTCGCCACAGAAATATAATCTCAAGGTTTTTACATCAACTTTCTTTATCTTCCCCAAGCTTGCAGGGCCAAAACCAGCCAACAAACACTGTACCAGCTCTATAGTATCCACTTGCATTTCCCTTCCGCCTTAACCTAAAGTTTCTCTTTTCTAGCCCTTTCTATTACACAAAACCAAGAGATGTCCTTGAAATAAATAAACCTAAGCACAATAATTGCTGACTAGGTAGAAGTCCTATGTCTTTTTTTTTTCCTGTGTTACCTTTATAGTGACATTTATTCTTTGGTCCTTGTGGTTTAATTTGTAGGACCAGTATGGCGGTGTGGGAATATCTATTGTTCATCTTTCCATGTCAGCTTCTAAAATCAATATGAGTGTACTCTCTTGTGGGAGCCAGTGTCATATAAAAAGTACGGACTCTGAAGTTAGACTGGTCTGGGTTTGAGATTCATTTGCTGGGTGGTTGTGGCTGCATTCCTTCCTTAATTCAGTTCAGCCTCAGTTTACCCATGCTTACTCTTGAGGATAATAAACTTTCTCTCATGTGGCTGTTGTGAGCATGGAAGGAGTTCATATTGTAGGATATATCATAGGGGCCAAGTGGGAGTAGCTCAGAATATTATAAAAGCAGTGAGATCAGTAACCTGAGTTCCTGAGTCTCCTTGGCTGTTGACTTGTCTTTCTCATTTAGATTAGCCATTTAATCTCTCTGTGCACCAGCCTCCTCATCTACAAATCAGGAATCCGACTTACCTTACCTACAAAATGGTGCTGAAGAAAAGAATGATTAAGACAATGGATGTGAATGCACTTAGGGAGAAAAAAACAATGAACCAGAAAAAGTGCTGTGCAAATATGAATCATTGTTTCTTATCAAGGTCCCCAATTCAAGATGCTGACTACTTTTGGTTTCAAATTGAAGGTTGGTATTCTTCCAAATATATAGCTAGATCCAGTGGCTTCCATAGAATTCACAGAACATGAAAGATCCTCCAGGCAACTATTATCACATTAATTTAACCCCAAGCCTTGTCACTTGAAGAAATAAGTAAAAATAACTTGTGCTATAGTTGGGGTCAGGATGGTCTAATATTTTCAGGTTTTAATCTTCCCCAATGGAAACACCATTAAATGGACATGCTGGAGAGAGTTAAGGGAAATTAACAGAATGTTGACTGTAGCTCAACACAGTTAAAAAATATTACAAGCTTGTTCTCTGGTATCCTGTTGTGACATGAACTTATAGGCAGTTGGGAGGATCATGGGCAAGAATCTGGCTGTTTCTCACTATGATGTGGTTTGTGCTGTTGCTGTAGTTGATTTTATATTCTAAGGTTGGCCTTGGCAATGGAATATGGGCAAGTCAGTTTATATATATATTTTATAAATGGGTGATATTTGTTTTTGGTTTGGGATTATGAAAGTGTTAATTACTGAAAATTTGGAAAATGTAGAAAGTCACAAATGAGAATTTGGTGTTTTTTTTTTTTTTTAATACCTGTAACTCTTAATGAATTAGCTTATTTCTCTCAAAATCTGTGGATTTCATAATGAAGGATGTGAGATTAATGGCAGAAGCAGAGTGGAAGGGCATTAAGGGTTTGAGGTTAGAGAAGTATTTTTGGACCCTCAGTTTGTGGGGACGGGGATTGGGGTGGATATTTTTACGGTTACTGTGGCCAAAGTAAAGGAAGTAGAGGGACATAAGCAAGCTGTGAAGCGTGTGTGTGTGTGTGTGTGTGTGTGTGTGCGCACATGTGTATTTTGATGGCTCTCTCATCTTTCATTTTCTATCCATCAATAAGCCTTTGGCCCACCCTGCCCTTGTACTAGTCCACAACCTCTACCCTGAGGCAGAATTCTAGAACTAACCCACTATATTCAGTTATGCCCGTGAATGAGTCCCCAGATCCATTCTGTATGTCTCCTTTCAGGAGGTTTCTCATCTTCCTCTCACATTCTCATTCCACTCCCTTCAACCTGTCCTTCTGATTTGAGCCACCGCTTCCCTGGTGGCTCAGACGGTAAAGTGTCTGTCTACAATGCGGGAGACTTGGGTTCGATCCATGAGTCGGGAAGATCCCCTGGAGAAGGAAATGGCAACCCACTCCAGTACTCTTGCCTGGAGAATCCCATGGACGGAGGAGCCTGGTAGGCTGCAGTCCATGGGGTCACTAAGAGTTGGACACGATTGAGTGACTTCACTTTCTGATTTGAGCAGTCATGTGGGAAGGACTGATGGGGTACATCATCCGACCTCCTCTGGGGCCCCAAATCTCAGTGGTTTAACACAACAAAGGCTCATTTTTGTAATCAGTAGAAGTCCACCACCAATTGGCAGGAGGACTCTGCTCATTGTAGTGACTCAGGGACTTGGCTAGACAGAGGTACCATATGCATCCATGATAGTCAAAATAAGAATCATGTTCTGGTTCTTTAAACTTCCACCAGACATAAATATTGGGCTGGCCAAAAAGTTCGTTCGAGGTTTCATACATGCTTATGGAAAATTCAAACGAACATTTTGGCCAACCCGTTCTGTCTTCAGCTTGCATTTTGTCATCCAAAGGAAGCTGTATGCTCACATCTAATTGCATGTGCCCAAGAGAAGGGAACAGGATGTTTGTAAAAAGTCCTAATGGCATCTTCACTGGACAATATGAATTCCACACGCTCTCTAGGAAGTTCCTACCACACATAGCCAAGCTTCTTTGCAGGTATGGGCCAGAGGTATACTCATAGGTAAACTGCTTCCATAACTCCTAAATCCTGTCAGTATGATGGTCACACTGGAACGTACTAGAAAACAGGGCCTGTCTGCTCATTTTTCTTTATTAAGCCTTCAACTCAGATCTGTCGAAGGCAATAAGCAATGTCCTGACCAGAATCTATTACTTTTTGATAGAATTACCTTGGAATGATATTGACCATGGTTGGTTGTTTTTCTTCTGTATACAGTTTGTTGTTTTGGTTAAGGCAACCTGCTTTTATAGTCCTTATTCTTACAGAGCTCATACTGTGTTAGAAGAGGCACACACAAAGGACATAAGGGCAACAGGAATGTAAAAGGCTACAGAGGGAACTTTGGCCTGGTCTTGATGGGGAGTAAATGTTGATTAGGTCTGGTGGTGTGAGCAAGAAGGGCATTGTAGGCAGAGGGCACAGGCTGGGCAAAGGATCAGTAGCAAGAGGAAAAGGAGGCATTCTGGAGTCCGGGAGAAGACCAGGTTGGATGATCAGAGAGCAGTGTAGTCAGCATATGGGATCTGATAGGCCTGGTTAAGGATGACTGTCTTCATCTGTAGATCTAGAAAACTAGATTTGCATTTTGAAACCAGTGCTCTGGAGACAGTGTGGAAAATGGAAAGCTACAAGGATGCATGCTGAGGGCAATAAAAGGACAATCGCCCTGTACAACATAAGCTTAGACGAGGATGTAATGACAGAGTAGAAAAGCAGTCAAGGGAGGTGGGGCCGGGAGAGATACTCAACAGTCTTCTCCAAAGCCTTGCTCTGCATGCAACAGGAAAGCTGAGAACATGAGACAGAGAGTGTCTCCATACCAGCCACTGTATCGCAGGGAGAAAGCTGCCATATTGAATGGACAAATGGGCAGTTCTCACGTGGATTCCCATTTCGAAACACGCGGGGTGGCAGCGGGTACAAATCTCTCAAGTTACCAGCGATTAGGAGAGATTGCTTTTTCCTCCTATCCAAAAATTCTTGGATGCATCAATAAGAGAACTGAATCAATAGCACAGTTTGGTCCTCTAAATATTTTCCCAATAATGGAGAAATTATTTCACTGTTTATTTGCTCCCGAAAGGTGCTTCCTGAGTAGAGACACAGGAGCGTGCTGACCATTGTGCAGCACCCCAAGGCCCCACCACTGTTGCCATTTGACTGTTCTACCTGGCTTCGTGCAGAATTTATAATTGCTCTTTATGATATAGAACTAAGCCCTGAAATTGAACTCTGGGAATAGACATCTGGCCCATACTCTTAAAGCAGACCATATGCTTAAAGTAAAAATTTCTGCATGATTCATGAGATAAGGTCACAAGATGTCGTCAGTGGGTGACCGGATGTTAACTCTTCACTGATCCCCTCCCGAAAAGCAAAAACGTTGCTTCCAAGTGACTCTAGTCCTGTGTATATTTTCTTTACTTCCATAGTTCATTATGCACACTGCAGTGATTTGTTGACAGTACAAGGCAAATCCACGATAAAACCAGAGAACTTCTCCAAAGTAAATATTTGGTGCTACAAAACAGGGGCTTTTTGCACATTAATCCAATAATAAAATATAGTCTGCGGGAGGAACAAGGAGCATTTGCTAATTTCCTAAATTGCTGTAGGTCACAGAGGCTTCTAATTGATTTGAAAAATATTTTCTTTATGGAGAAGTAATATTTCCAGTCAGGAGGTCTAGCTCCTTAATGCTGTGGGTAGCCAAGGAGGCCCCCAGATGCTATGAACCAGAAGGGTGAGGGGAGAAGCTGAGGAATTGGCCTGCTCTAATCCACCTCGTGGTTTTGAAGGCAATATAGGAGGCGCAGCTAAGAGAACATATGTGAATGGGCTCTGAGAAGACAAAACTCTGCCCAGTGTGTGAGTCTGGAGCAAGCAAGAGGCTTGCCACTTCTTTGAGAACTTACTGGGCCCATCTCTGTCTACTTTACAACATTTCTAGAACTTGACTTTGCTCTGGAAACAGCTCAGGGGACAAAAGCAAAAGACTGATGGATATATGAGCTCAGTGTAGAGGAGGAAAGATGCATGTATACACTCATAATTACAAGAGGGTGAAAAACTCCCCTTGGAGAATGCTGGAATGGGGAAACACATATGCATCATATGTTTGCTTTGTCATGGTGACCCAGAGGAAGTGATGGACTCGGGAAGGTGGGGGAATTCAGGAGAGAGCAACACCTTGAGTTCAAAAGCAGAGTAGGAATTTGCTAAGAGAAAAAAAAAATTATAAAAAACAGTGAACTTGATAAATCAGCCATGTAAGCAAGTTTACAGCTACAATTCGATCATAGCTGATGAATACAAGGAGATGGGATTAAAAATAGTGGATGTATAACATTTTGTGCCAGGCACTATGCCAAGTGCTTTCTACACGTTGTTTCAATGAGATGGTTCCTGGTGTTCACCTAAACTTTAGAGAGGCTGAACGATTCTCCCAATACAACTTGGCAGAAAATTTGAACTCAAGATTCCTCTATGTAGGTTTTCTGTGTTAACCCAAATACGGTATTGCTACCCAAGCTGACTGCCGAAACACCATGAGACTGGGGATAAAGGAAGTTTCATGCGTTTCCCAACTGAAAAGGTTTTTAAAAACTTGGTATCATAAAAGCAAAATAAACACTGGAGATTAGGAAGCTTGTGACTCTCGGCAACTGCCTCCATAAAGCTGCCATGTTGATGTAGAAGCTCTGTGAATCTGTGGCAGCATCCATAACCCTTGAATTCACAGTGGCAGTTTGAAAACTCCGAGACAAGGAAGGATAGTTCCAAGGGGCCCATTTAGAATGAGGTGAAGGTATATTTGGGTCAGATCTCACTCTTGTTAATGGCATATATTTCCTTACATCCTGTGACTTCCTGCTCAGTTCTATAGAGCACCACCTCAGTGGACACCTCAGTGGGGGAAAGTCCATTAACCTGCTTGACTAGCATCACGTCGACCCAGGCAAAATAGACTTTGGCTTTCTCAATAGCTCTATGAGACTCACAGAGTCCAGATTTGCAATGTAGACAAATAAAACTCAGCCCATTTAGCTCTATGGGAACTCTAGGTCACCCTTCTTTCTAATTCCTGGGCTCTCTCTTTTTCAGAGAGGTTTATAGTGAAGTTTCTCACTGGCATTGCCAGAGCCCCTTAGTATCAGGAGAAAATGATCTGCAAGAAAAAATTGAGTTTGGACAATAGAAGGCCAGATGCCACACTCTGTAAATAAATTTTTTAAAAGCATGCAATGCAGCCAGCTGCACCATATAAACTCAGGTTTTTATACCACATTGTTGTATTCTATGTATCCTCATTTGGTTCCAACATCTGTTCATCCCTGTCCATTCCTCCCATATATTAGTTATAATTACATACACAGGAGCTTGTTTATGAAGCTGAGGAACTGACCCAACAGCAGTGCTTTGGTGGTTCTCTCACACACTTTGATAAGGACACCGATGATTCTTTTCAGGAATTAAGCTTAGGCTGATTTGTTCTGGAGAGCAAGACCAAACTCAGATTTGTGTGTTACCCTCCTGAAGTGAAGTGCTTCTTTTTAAATATAATTTTATTTATTTATTTTGGCTGCACTGGCTCTTCGCTGCTCCTTGGGCTTTCTTCTCTAGTTGCAGCGAGCGAGGGCTACTCTCTAGTTGCTGTGCACAAGCTTCTCATTGCAGTGGCTTCCCTTGTTGCCAGACGTGGGCCCTGGGTGCACAGGCTTCAGTAGCTGCTGAGCACATGGGCTTAGTAGTTGAGGCTCCCAGGCTCTAGAGCACAGGTTCAATAGTCGTGGCGGATGAGCTTAGTTGCTCTGTGGTATGTAGAATCTTCCTGGATCAGAGATCAAAACTGTGTCTCTTGCATTGGCAGGCAGATTTCTCACCACTGAGCCACCAGGGAAGCCCAAGAAGTGCTCTTTCCATTTCTTTTATTCATTTCCCAAAGCAGCTTACTGTCTGTTGGACTCTCTACCTTTGCCCAATTAATTCCTTTTCAATGTTCTATCAAAATGTTATTTGGTTCCAATCTCATCCTAGCTCTCCAGCTAGAAGAGATCTTTTATTTCTCCAAATTTCACTGAATTTCGTACCTGTGGTTGCCTACTGAGTACTTAGCTATCTTTTTCTTGAATTAAGATATTTCTTATTGGTGAATTTCAAAAAGTAACTGTTAATTATATGTTTCCTGCTAAAATCAGCACTGATTTTTATGAATAATAAATGCTTAAAATTGTCTTTGAATAGATTCAAATGGGGATGTAGCTCAGTAAATTACAGATTTAAAAAACAAAATTGAAAGATCTTATCAACTATTAGCCTGTGGTTAGATAAAGTCTGAACTCAGGTTTGATTCCTGGGTCGGGAAGATCCCTTGGAGAAGGAAAATGGCAACCCACTCTAGTATTCTTGCCTGGAGAATCCCATGGACAGAGGAGCCTGGCAGGCTACTGTCCATGGGGTTGAAAGAGTCGGACACGACTTAGTGACTGAACAAAACCAAAGTCTGGAGATAAATTCCAGGCTCAGGTTCAAAATTTTTTTTTTTAAGTTGACAGTATTTAGAATGCAGAAGATTGCACATAAATCTCTACATTTCTGGCTTCAACTCTTAAATCCAAAGCTGGATAATACACAGCACTTCTCTATTTAAACAGGAAATATATGTGGTTTGCACTTTGAGTCTTATCTGGCACACTTTCCCAATTTATTTTACCTGCTCAATCTCTGTAGAAATTTGAGTTTTTAATACTTGCAATAAGATTATGGATTTTTATGATAAATGATTATTGTTATAACCAGCTTCCCTTTGGACTAACTTATATCACACTAACCCATCCATTAAAAGCAATTAGAAAAGTTGAATACGTGTTTTAGAAATGCATTTGAAGACATTGGAGGGCTAACAAGGCAACCAAGATTTACATAAGAGTGATCCTGGAGAAAAGGGGACTGCATGAAGTTAAACTGAAAAGTCTTCAGTACTTTTTTACTTGAGGCACTTGCTGATTTATAAACAACAAAAGGTAAGAGAATAAGATCAACTATGAAAAGAATCCAAGCAAAATTTTTTGCTAAGGGAGAAAAAAATAGGTTGGAAGTTAAAATTCTTTTCAAGGTAGTTCATAAGAAGGCAAAATCCTAGAGAGGAAAATGTAGAAAAATCAGTTGAGATTTCCACATGTCTTTTTCAATTCAGGCATTTGATAATTTGTAATCAGCATAGAGGCTAAGATGCTGGGCAGAGATTTGACAGTCCCTGGCACCAGGGAGACAAAATTAGAGTTTGGAACTCTCCAGGGAGAGAAAGAGTTTTGACAAACATATGTGGATTTCAATGGGTACCACCAAATGGCTGCATCCTAAGGGTAAGTTTAATTCTGAAATGGCTCAGTTTCAAATGCCTTCATTCTAGACTGGACTAATGTGATACGCCTCTACTCCAACTACATGATAGTGTGAAGTAGAACTTCTCTGGATGTAGAAAACATCATCCAGAGCCTCTAGAGATTTCATACACAATAAGTGGCACTTAATAAAATATTAATAGGCTGTAAGGAAAAAGTACTACATAAGAAAATTCAAAAGAAAAAAAAAAGCCTGCTAATAACACAAATCCACAGACAATCCAGATAATAGTATACTAAGACACAGACTTTAAAATTATTGTGACATCACCAGATGGTAAACACCAAAATCTGATTATATTCTTTGCAGCCAAAGATGGAGAAGCTCTATACAGTCAGCAAAAACAAGACCAGGAGCTGACTGTGGCTCAGATCATGAACTCGTATTTGCCACATTCAGACTTAAGTTGAAGAAAGTAGGGAAAACCACTAGACCATTTAGGTATGACTTAAATCAAATCCCTAGTGATTATACAGTGGAAGTGAGAAATAGATTTAAAGGCCTATGTCTGATAGATAGAGTGCCTGATGAACTATGGAATGAAGTTCGTGACATTGTACAGGAGACAGGGATCAAGACCATCTGCATGGAAAAGAAATGCAAAAAAGCAAAATGGCTGTCTGACGAGGAGTTACAAATAGCTGTGAAAAGAAGAGAAGTGGTGGATTCATGTCAATCTATGCCAAAACCAATACAGAATTGTAAAGTAAAAAATTAAAAATAAATAAATTTAAAAAAATAAAAATAAAAAAAAAAAAGAAGAGAAGTGAAAAGCAAAGGAGGAAAGGAAAGATATAAACATCTGAATGCAGAGTTCCAAAGAATAGCAAGGAGAGATAAGAAAGCCTTCCACAGTGATCAATGCAAAGAAATAGAGGAAAATGACTGAATGGGAAAGACTAGAGATCTCTTCAAGAAAATTAGAGATACTAAGGGAATATTTCATGCAAAGATGGACTCGATAAAGGACAGAAATGGTATGGACCTAACAGAAGCAGAAGATATTAAGAAGACATGGCAAGAATACACAGGAGAACTGTACAAAAAAGATCTTCACAACACAGATATTCACGATGGTGTGATCACTCACCTAGAGCTAGAAATCCTGGAATGTGAAGTCAAGTGGGCCTTAGAAAGCATCACTACGAACAAAGCTAGTGGAGGTTATGGAATTCCAGTTGAGCTGTTTCAAATCCTGAAAGATGATGCTGTGAAAGTGCTGCACTCAATATGCCAGCAAATTTGGAAAACTCAGCAGTGGCTACAGGACTGGAAAAGGTCAGTTTTCATTACAATCCCAAAAAAGGCAATGCCAAAGAATACTCAAACTACCACACAATTGCACTCATCTCACACTCTAGTAAGCTCAAAATTCTCCAGGCCAGACTTCAGCAATACGTGAACTGTGAAATTCCAGATGTTCAAGCTGATTTTAGAAAAGGCAGGGGAACCAGAGATCAAATTGCCAACATCCACTAGATTATCAAAAGAGCAAGAGAGTTCCAGAAAAACATCTATTTCTCCTTTATTGCCAAAGCCTTTGACTGTGTGGATCACAATAAACTGTGGAAAATTCTGAAAGAGATGGGAATACCAGACCTTTAACCTGCCACTTGAGAAACCTATATGCAGGTCCGGAAGCAACAGTTAGAACTGGACATGGAACAACAGACTGTTCCAAATAGGAAAAGGAGTACATCAAGGCTGTATATTGTCACCCTGCTTATTTAACTTCTATGCAGAGTACATCATGAGAAACGCTGGACTGGAAGAAACATAAGCTGGAATCAAGATTGCCGGGAGAAATATCAATAACCTCAGATATGCAGATGACACCATCCTTATAGCAGAAAGTGAAGAGGAACTAAAGAGCCTCTTGATGAAAGTGAAAGAGGAGAGTGAAAAAGTTGGCTTAAAGCTCAACATTCAGAAAACTAAGATCATGGCATCTGGTCCCATCACTTCATGGGAAATAGATGGGGAAACAGTAGAAACAGTGTCAGACTTTATTTTTTTGGGCTCCAAAATCACTGCAGATTGTGATTGCAGCCATGAAATTAAAAGATGCTTACTCCTTGGAAGGAAGGTTATGACCAACCTAGATATCATATTAAAAGCAGAGACATTACTTTGCCAACAAAGGTCCATCTAGTCAAGGCTATGGTTTTTCCAGTGGTCATATATGGATGTGAGAGTTGGACTGTGAAGAAAGCTGAGCACTGAAGAATTGATGCTTTTGAACTGTGGTGTTGGAGAAGACTCTTGAGAGTCCCTTGGACTGCAAGGAGGTCCAACCAGACTATCCTTAAGGAAATTAGTCCTGGGTGTTCATTGGAAGGACGGATGCTAATGCTGAAACTCCAGTACTTTGGCCACCTCATGCGAAGAGTTGACTCATTGGAAAAGACCCTGATGCTGGGAGGGATTGGGGGCAAGGGGAGAAGGGGATGACAGAGGATGAGATGGCTGGATGGCACCACTGACTCGATGGACATGAGTCTGGGTGAACTCCGGGAGTTGGTGATGGACAGGGTGGCCTGGCATGCTACGATTCATAGGGTCACAAAGAGTCAGACACGACTGAGCGACTGAACTGAACTGACCTGAATGTGTTTGATAAAATGGACAAGATGAAGAAGATCATCACAGAATTGGAATCTTTACAAAGGAATCAAAAGGAACTTCTGTTACTGAAAAATAATTGAAATTAAGTACTAATACATTGGTTGAATGGAAGATAAAGTGTACCGAAAATTAGTGGAATGGAAGACAAGTCAATAGAAAATATTCAGACCAAAGAATGGAGAGAATTAAAAATGTATAACACATACAAATCTAATATACATGTAATCCAAGTTTTAGTGGAGATGAGAGAAGAAAGAATGAATGAAAGCAATATTTTAAAAAAGTAATAACCAGGAATTTTGCCAAACTGAAGAAAACATCATGCTACAGGTTATTTAACCAGAACAGGATAAGTATAATGTTAAAAATAAATAAAAACAGAACACATGCCTAGGCTCACAGTAGCAAAACTGCTGAAAGCCAAAAGCAAATAGAAATGTGAAAGCAGCTGGGAGAAGGGAAGAATTCTAACCTGCAAAGAAGCAACAAGCCTAACAGCAAATTTTCAACAAAAATAATGGAAGTCTTCTCTGGTGGCTCAGATGATAAAGAATCCACCTGAAATGTGGGAGACCTGGGTTCATTCCCTGGGTTGGAAAGATCCCCTGGAGGAGGCATGGCAACCCACCCCAGTGTCTTGCCTGGAGAATCTCCATGCACAGAGGAGCCTGGCAGGCTACAGTCCATTGGGTCACAAAAAGTGGGATATTACTGAGCAACTAAGCACAGCATTTTTATTTTGAGGGGAATTTCCCTCATAGCTCAGTTGGTGAAATAAATCCTCCTGCAATGCAAGAGAGCTGGGTTCGATCCCTGGGTTGGGAAGATCCCCTGGAGAAGGGAAAATCTACCCACTCCAGTATTCTGGCCTAGAGAATTCCACAGACTGTATAGTCCAAGGGGTCACAAAGAGTCGGACACAACTGAGTGACTTTCACTTTCACTTCAAGAACACAAAGGGAGACATTTCCAAAGTGCTAAAAAAAAAAAAAAAAAAGATTGTCAAGTTAGATTCTACATGAAGTGAAAATATCTGGGAAAAGTGAGAGTGGAATAAAGACATTTTTAGACAAGCAAAATCTAAAATAATTAGCCAGCAGCAGACTTGTAATGAAAGAAATAGCAAGGTGGTAATGATTGAGGAAAGGGGTTATATCTTCAGTCAAATAGAAACATGAAAATGAAGGAAAGCATAACTACAAATCGGTGGGCAGTCTAAGTTCATATCAATATCTTGTAGGATTAAAAACGTAGGTAGAATTTAAAATGTACAGTGATTATATAAAAGTCATGAGATGAAAGATTCAATTAAAATATTCTAAGATCTATGTGTTAATCAGAAGTTGGTATAAATACTAAATTTTATTGTTCTCCATCAAATCAAAAATCCATATTATAATATCTAGTTCAACTAATGAAAGAACTGTGAAATTATATATAACCAACAATTAATGATGTGAAAAATGGAATAGTCAAAACTACTTTATTTATCAATAAAGAAACAAGAAAGAAGATAAAAAGGAACATAAAACCTGTGGAACACATAGAAAACAAAAACTAAGATGATAGATATAAACACATATGTCAGTAATTACATTAAATTTATTCAGACTAACTGTGCTGGTTAAAAAAGATTGTTATATTGAATAAAAATTTAAAACCTAATTATAGGCAGCTTACAAGACAAAACTTAAATGTAATTTTATAGATAGAGTGAAACAATACATCAGCAAAGACATACCATTCAAATACTAACCAAAAAAAAAAAAAAAGTGGTGTAGATAGACTAATATTAGATAAATCGATTTTTAAAAAAGGTGAATAATAATGAGGGATAGTTCATAATATTAGATGAGAAAACATCTGATATTATATGGGAAGATAGAATAATTCTAAATTTCTATGTACCTAAAACATATTCTGTGAATATGTAAAGCAAATATCAACATAATTAAAAGCAGAAATTAAAAAAAAACCCAAAGCATAATTGGAGACATTAATATACCTCTCTCAATCACTGAGAAAGTGAACCTTAAAAATTTTGATATAGGAGACCTGAACTA